>NC_047679.1:53388878-53690232 GCF_011762505.2 Arvicanthis niloticus | reverse complement strand
AATAAAATAGTTTTAATAATTTCATTTAAAAAAGCATCCATCATTCTATTCATTCATGGGTACTACTAGTAGGAATATTTTAAACAAGCATCCTTTCTTACATACTGTGTATGCTGAATGCTTTATGTTGCTTTATTTAATTTTTCAATAGCTTTCAGAAATAGTTTACTGCCATTCATCTGATAGAAACTACTATCATTTGTATTATCAATCATTGATTTCAACACAAGGGACATAGTAGAAAAAAAGTTTTAAATGTCTGCCCTTATGAAAACTTTCCATCACAGGGAGGTTTTACTAGAGAAGTTGAACAACCCACAGATTGCTCCATTCTCCACTATATGTAACAAACCCAAGGTTCAGAAGCAAGTCTCTGAATAAAATAGAAAGCCCAGAAATTAGCCCTCACAGACATGGTCAATTGATTTTGATAAGGGTACCAAGACTGTTCAATGGAATAGAAAGTATTTAACAAATGATATTATGTAACATAGATATCCAGTTGTAAAAGAATTTATCTGTACATTTACCTTATACCATTCATAAAAATTGTCACAAACTAGTGGTATAGCTTAGTGAAAGTTCTCTTACCATGTATAAAGCCCTCGATTTTAATGATACAATAATATATAAATAAGTAAATAATAAATAAAATAATAAATAAATAAAAATAATAAATGACTCAAAATGATACAGACATAAAACTATAAAATTTTAGGGAAAAAACTACCAGCTTACATGCATTTATATTTTACAATAATTTCTTTACATGATGTCAAAAAGGACAGGCAACAAAAGATATGGGTAAACTGGACTACATTAAAATTAAATTTTTGTGCATCTAACAATCCTAAGAACAAAGTAAGAAAACAACCTGTAGGATGAGAGAGGATATTTACAAATGATATATTTGATAGATGGTTATTGTCTGGAACACATGATGAACTCTTATAAATCAAGAGTAACAAAACCAACCTGATTCAAACATGGACAAAAGACTTAAATATATGTCTCCAATAGCCAATAAACATGAAAATATGATCAATGTCATTTGTCTTTAGGGAAATACAAATCAAAACCAAAATGATCTAGCACTCCCAATTCAATAGGACAAGTATAATAATTAAAAAGGCAAATATAATAACTTTTGGCAAAGATGTAGAGAAATCAGAATCCTCATATATTACTGGTGAGAATACAAAGAATATGTGTTACAGACTCATTTCTGTTGCTTTGATAAGATATTCTGTCAACAAGCAATTTATGAGGAAATGGCTAATTTCAGTTCACAATCCCAAGTTATAGTCCATCATAAAAAGGAAGCCACAGTGGCAGGAGTTTGAAATAAATAATCACATGATATCCAAACGCAAAGAAAAAAATGTATGCATGCTTACTCATTTGTATATGCTCAGCTAGCTTTCTTTGTTCTTACACAGTTCAGAGCCTCTTGCCTAAGGACCGGAGTCATCCACAATGGGCTGTGTCTTTTCACATCAATTACATCAATCAAGAATAATCATCTGGAGACATTCCCCACAGGTTACCTGATCTATACAATCCTTATTGAGGCTCTTGCCACAGGGGTTTCTAGGTTGTTTAAAGTGACATTTAAAACTAACCAGTACATGATTATGGGAAACAATTTAGTAATTTTTCAGTAAGTTAAATACTTCTATAGAGAACATTAATCTTTAGTCATTTCTTAACATAGCCTTCTTTACATTAATATGTATGTGTGTGTATGAACGTACAACTATATATGATATATATAGTGTGTGATATATATATACATACATATATGTATGTATACACACACACACACACACACACACACACACACACATATATATATATATATATATATATATATATATCACATTGTATAAACACACATGTGTACACACATACCTATGGACAAGGCTTAGTTACTGTTCTATTGCTGTGAAGAGACACTAAGACCAAGGAAGCTCTTATAAAAGAAAGCACTTAATTGAGGGCTTGCTTACAGTTTTAGAGGGTTAGTCCATAATCATCATGGCAGGAAGCAGACAGGCATGGCACTGGAACAGTAGCTGAGAGCTTTACATCCTGATCCAGAAGCAGGCAGAGAGAGAGAGACAATGAGCCTGATCAGGGCTTTTGAAACCTCCAAGCCCACTCCCAGTGACATAGCTCTTCCAACAAGGCTACATCTCCTTATCTTTCCCAAACAGCTCTACTAACTGGTAACCAAGCATTCAAATATATGAACCTATTTTCTTGAGACAGAATCTTGTCAAATAATTCAGACTGGACTAGAAATGACAATGTATCCCCAGCTAACCTAGGCCATTCTGTTGCCTCAGCCTTTCAAATACCTAGATTAATAGTTGTACTTTCATGTATATTCTTTTAAATTTTTCCTTATTAACATACAGAACATAAGTGCAAGTGCAATGTGGTTTTTTCATTCATGTACAAATTGAATAATGATCAACTCAGGGAAATTAGCATATTCATCACCTTAAACTTTTATTTCATTTCTTTATGACTTGTCTTCCCATTCTTAATCAGTATTCTTCACAGTAAGTTATTAGAAGCTCCTGAGTGACCATTTGTCATGAATCCTTTAGAATTCACCTGCTTAAAGGTAAAGCACCTTGATAATATGAGCTGTTGACATTCTTTTCAGCACTTTTATGTAGCTTCCTGGGACAATGCTTAAAATATTGCTGTTTTAAAAGTCTGCTGTCCTGCCCTTTCAATTCTTGTCCCACTAATTACAAGGCCAAAATCTTGCAACACACCACTGGATATGCAGTCTTTCCTCCTTATGCTCCATCTTCTTTTGTTCACAGAGGTCTAGGTCCAACCAAGAACAGAATTCTCTCAATAAACAGCTATGATAACCCAAAGTTATATTAGCAAGAGAAAGCATTTTTCTTGAGTTTTAGTATTCTCAAAGACGAATAATAAACCATCTTACTCTCTTATCTTTCAAAAAAGTTTATGTATCAGAAATAAGCTATAGCTAAGTTTGAGTAACTACTGTTTTTATGACTTTGTTCCAGACACTATAAGTGTAAAGTCATATAAAACAAAGATTACTACAGAAATACTTTATTTTATGGCGAAGACAGGTAAACTAAGTAACAGTTATAGACTAGCATGTACTATAATATCACACAATTATATTAGTAAGCACTGAATTCAATAGGAGCACATCAAAAGCACCCATTTATGTCTTTTTTACTTTTCAAATGCTGTGAACAGACACCAAAACAAAGCAAATTATAGAAAAGAGTTAATTGGTATTTATAGTTTCAGAGGGTGAGTCCATTACCATCGTGGTGGGGAGCATTGAATCAGGCAGGTAGACATGTTTCTGATGCAGTGGCTGAGAGCTTGTAAGCCCAATCCACAAACAGGAAACAGAACAGGATAAGTAGGTGTGGCATGTTATTTTGATACTTCAAATCATACCCCAATGACATACCTCTTCATAAGGTCACAAAATATTTCTCAAACAGTTCTACCAATTGGGGACCAAGAATTCATATATATATATTCATTCAAATCACTACAGTTTCAGACCTGGCTAAGAAGAATAGTCAAGAAACTTTTTCTTTAAGTAGATTGAAAGTTGAGGTGAAAAAACAAATTGACATGGTGATATTTGAAGTGGAGGGCACTGAAATAAGATAATATATTGAGGGAACATTAAAGAGGTAGAACCTATTCTAATAGATGTTATACTGTGAGTAAGGAAGTGCAAGAAGAAATAACCCAAAACACTTACCAAATTTCTGGCTGGGAGAAGTAAGTAGCCAGTGGTGCTACTCACTCAAATGAACAGAATAGAAGTAGTATTAGGGTGGGGTAGACATGAATATAATTTATGATAAGTTGATTTTATGTTTCCTACTAGACTCTGAGAGCATTTCCAATAAAAATTGAACTGCAGAAACTGAGGATTTAGTGGGCAGTAGAGTGCTTGCCTAGCAGGTACAAAGCCCTGGGTTCAGTTCCCAACACTGAAAAAAGCATCACATAAAACTGTTCTCTGCTAACGGCATAGGCACTAAAATCAACAATTAATAAATGGGACCTCATGACACTGAAAAGAAAAGGACACCATTATTCAACCATACTTCAGGGTAGGCCCAGTGCCAAGAGTAGTTGCACAACACAAAACAAACTCCATGGAATGTTTTGGTTTTTGTCTTTGTTTTTGTTTTTGTTTTTGTTTTTATAGAGTTTCTATTTAGTTTGTTTTATTTGAGCTTTGTTTGGCTTCTTAATTTTTTTTGCTTGTTAGTTCTGATTTTCATTTTGTGGTTTTGTTAGGTTTTTGTTTTTTGTTTTGCTTTGTTTTGGGTTTTGTTTTTTGTGGGGTTTTTTTTGTTTTTAAAAAAGAGAGAGATGGAGAGGGATAAAGAGAAAAAGCAACATTGGGTGTGTAGAAAGGTGAGGAGGCTCTGAGAGGACTTGGGAAAGAGGAAAATATGATCAAAATATATTGTATGAAAAAATTTTGTGTGTTTTGATACAGGCTGACCTAGAATTCACTATGTAGACCAGACTGGCTTCAAACTCACAGAGATCCACCAGCTTCTTTTGTCTACAAGTGCTGAGATTAAAGGTGTGCACCACTGAATCTGGCTTAAAAAATTTTAATGGAAAACTACATACCAAATGGTCATCACTGAAAACATACATACAAGTAACATTCTACAAACTGAGCAGGATTTATTTAGATATATTTATATTTATACACACATATGCATGTAACAAAAATGAATGAAATAAAAGGTCTTGAATGTGAAGGGGGGCAAGAAGGGGTATACAGGGCGGTGGTTTGAGGAGGAGAGAGGAAGAAGGAAACAGTATAATTATATTATATTCTCAAAAGAAAAGAAAAATTCCAAAAAGAGACAAAAAATGTCCTAGAGTACAGTCAGCATAAGGCACAGAAAAATATCGTGTCCTCAAAGCTATTCATATAGATATAAGAGTTAAAATATGATTTCAGTTTGGAGATCACACATGCTAGGAGTATATGAAATACCAAGACAATATAACCTAATTGTGGGATAATAAACATACACATTTTTTGGCAGAAAGGGATCATCTATGTGAACTTGAGAAAAAAGCCAGAGATTTAGGAAAAAATAATACCTATTGGTAAATAAACCAAGAAGAGGAAGTTTAAAGAATAAAATGTGCAGAGAATTAAAGGAAACATTTGCAAATCTAAGTGTTTAGTACACAGAATATATTAAGAACTTACACAAGTTCACACTATAAAAACAAGTAACAATTTAGAGATGAGCAAATTATTTGAGCAGGTTTTTCTAAACAATATTGTGTACAGGTAAAGATTTCTGGTATCATTATTCTTGAGGAAAAAGTGAATAAAAAGAACCAGATACCACCTTACACCTAGTAAGATGGTTATAATCCAAAATATATATCATAACAAATGTTAACAAAGATGTGGGAAGGTATACTCCTTAGTTTAAGTTGTCAGCTTGACAAATCTATAATTGCCTGGAAAGAAAGATTTAATGAGTATTGTCTACACCAGGTTGGCCTATGGGTAGGCCTATGGAGAATTATCTTGATTACATTCATTGACATGAGAAGACTCACCCACTGTGAGTGGCATCATTCCCTGGGCAGAGTATCCTGAACTGTGTAAGAGTGGAGAAAGTAAGCTGAGCAGTAAGCATGAATGCAGTAACTGTTCTTAACTGTGATGTGACTAGCTGCTTTTAGCTCTGGCTTTGACTTCCACACTTTGATAGATTATAGCTTGAAATTGTAAGCCAAATAAATTCTTTCCCCTTTAAAGTATTATCATAAAAATAGAAATAAAACTAAAAGAGAAAGTTAGAGCCCTTATATGCCACTGATAAAAATAAAAAAATGGTTCAGCAATCATGAAAAACAGTTTAGTTCTTATTCAATGAATTAGCAAATAATTACCATATGGCCTAGAGTTTCACTCATAGGTATATACCTCAAAGAATTTAAGCATTTACTTAGGACTGGGACTATAATTCAGTGGTGGAGTAATCACCTAGCATGCATGAAACTTGGGGCTTGATACTGTGCACCAAAAAAAAAAAAAAAAAAATGAAAACATAAAGTAAAAACAGTGTTTAATCAGTTATACAACTGACCATAGCATGTTATTCACAATAGCCCAAATCAGAAAGAAATTCAAATACCCATCAGGAAATGACAAGCTAGACAAAACTTTGGTAAATACACATTATTATCATTAATAATAATGACATATTTAGCTATGAGAAGAATAAAATTTTGATGCATGCTAGAACCTTTAAAAATTAATAAAACTGAAAAGGAACATGCAAAAAAGAGCACATATTATTCCATTTACATAAAATATCCACAGTAAATAAAACCATTAAGGCTGCAATTAGTGGTTAAAGTAGATTTGTGGCTGATAGGGCTGAATTGGGTAGTGACTCCTAATAGGCCCAGAGTTTCTTTTGAGAGTGATGAAATGTTCCTGAATCAGGTAGTGGTGACAGTTATATAGCTCTATAAATACACTAAAATCAATAGATGCTATGCTTATAATAGATGAATTTCATGTGTGAATTATATCTCAATTTCAACATATAAAATATAATTAACTCTCACATTCAATAAATATTCACTGAGAAATATTAATGACTGAGCTAACTTTATCACCACTACAATGTACCATATGTTACTGAAGGTTTGAATGAAAGTTAAAAGACTGGACATTATCTGGTGTGACAGAAACAAAACCAAAAAGCTATCTGCAATTGACATCCACTTGCAAAAAAAAAAAAAAAAAAAAAAAAAAAAAGGAAAACAATTTTCTCAATAGTGTTTCAATGAGTATATTAACCAGACTTCAGGGTGGGCTGTATGCCAGGCAGTACATGGCCAACATAAAACAAACTCAATGATATCTTTATAGACATTTTGTCTCAAAATCCTTTGGTTGTTGTTTGTCTTAGTCATTTGCTTGTATATTTTGGTTTCCATTTTTATGGGTGTGTCTAAGAGAGTTTCTTGGGCTTGAGGGGCTTGCTTTGTTATTTTACTTGTTTTCTGGTTTGTTGTTTTAAATAAAATAGGGAGAAAAAAGAAAGGATAAGGAATTGGATGGCTACAGGATCTATGGAGGCTCTGGGAGGAGTTGGGGAATTGGAAATGTATGACCAGAATATATTATATAAATTTTTTTCAATGAGAATAATTTAAAAGATTAAAATCAAAAAGTCCTGCTGAATTTTGCAATATGGAGATCACAAGTCACCCTAGTAAATACAGACTCAGTAGTAAAGAAGATACAAAAGCCAACTATAAGGATATAAAGACTCAACAAGTGGCTAAAATGCTAAGACAGTAAGATTTTGTTTCCTAAAGTTTGACTGTTAAGGGAAAATGGAAACAAGTTAGCTGTAAAAAGATGCTAGGTCAAATGAGTTCACACATACACAGAGAGAGAGAGAGAGAGAGAGAGAGAGAGAGAGAGAGAGAGAGAGAGAGAGAGAATGAGAGAGAGAACATAAGCATGGTTGTGTGAGAGATAAAGACTTCTGAGAGAAGATACAGGGTAAGCTGAGCACATCTATTATCTCAGAATTTCAGAGGCTGAGGCAGGAAGACTGAAAGTTGGAAGTCAGCCTGGGATTCATGATACAATTTTGTCTCAAAACAAAACCAAAAAGATACAGAAGCTGACTAAGAAAAAGTACTAAGAAAAGATGAGGGGGAAAGAAATCTGAAGTTCAAGTGAAAGATCTGGTCTTGAAGTGAAGGACATACTTCCTCTATTGAGAAAGGAGCACAGAAGGTATGGGTTCCATCTATAGAAGTTAACAGTGAGGGAAGAGATTTGTGAGTGATCTTAATGCCAATCTTTATTTTTATCTTTTATTTTTTATTTTTTTTTATGTAATAGGAATTAAGTTTAACAGTTGAAAGTAAAGTGAATATAATCACAGCAGGGAGTTATGGACCAAAGTGAAAGCACGGAATTGCTGCTGTGAGCAGAAAAATGAGCTAACCAGGAAGTTGGGGCAGGGAGATAAGGAGTGGACAAGAAGACCTGGGAGTGAAAGGGAGAAAGAACTAGAAACTGAATTTGCAGTCCCACTAATCTAGAATTCTCTCCAATCCTGTAAAATTGAGAAGTCAAATAGAAAAGCTGATCCTAGGCCTGGGTTTTGTTAAGGCACAGGACCTGGAAATAAAGGGTCCAGAGAGTTGCCGATTACTGGAGCAAAGGAGTCCTGAGTGACTGCCTTATCCTCTGAGCCAAACAACAGCCATCTTTGACTGTTTCACTCTTTTGCAAAACAAAAAAGATAATCCCCAATGGGCTAGTGGCCAGTTTATGCGTGTGAACACACACACACACAGATGGGGGATAGGATGGGGGATTAGGGCATGAGATTCTCACCTGAGTATCACACTGCACCCATCTGGCAAGTGTTCACCTTCACATGGCCTGGTGGGGAAGGGATTGAATATATAGAGGTTTAAGAAGACTGGAGGGGGCAGGGTGAATCATCTATGTGGCTATAGAAAGCCTTCATACCTGCTTGGTAACACTTTGTAGGTATGGTAAGTTGGGGAGAAGAGTGCCTGGACCCCTGTAAGTAATCCCCTTAGGCTCTGTGATGAAGCTCAATAAATTCATTAGTTCCCCCAGAGTAAACTTTGATGGATTCCTGCCTCAGTTTCTTGTTGGAACCTTGGGAGGATGAGTAAATATATCTCCCCCTGGGAAGGAACTTTAGCAACAGTGGGTTAAAGGGTTTGCTAATTTAGCAAAATAAATGTCTAGCTAGTCCTCAAAGAGAACATACAAGGTTTGACCTTCATGTGGCACTGTTCCAAAGGTCTTGATCAGTTTTGTCTTTTCTTGTGAAATGCAGGAACCCAGATTTCCCCAATCTCTTTTTTCCCCACAATGAAAATGGAAAACAGAAGCTGAGTAATCAATAAGTGGGAAATTAACCCCGATTTCGTATTATACAATAGCAAACTATCACAGAGCTGATGGAAGACGATAAATAGTTCTAGGCCAAATAAATAATTCATGGGTTCTAAGCTTTTACCCAAACATACTCACAATCTACTGTCTCCAAGTTTTTGATCATGTTGCTTCCTCTGCTCAAAATGTCCCTTCCCAGTTTTAGCCCATCCCTAATAATAGGGATTAGGTTTACCTTTCAAACTCTTAAAAAGCCACATAGAGTGGCAGGCATGTCATAAATGCAAATTTATTTGAGACAAAATAAAGAAAAATATTACTAAGGGCTAAATAATCAGAAAAGACTTCACATATTTAAATTTGATCTTAAATATAGGAGTATTCCATCATCAAAAGGAAATTTTTAACAAGAGAAATGACACAACAATGAAGGTATGAATGCAAAGGAAGAAACCCAATTTATATGTAACTAGAGGTTTCTGCTAAAAGTCAGTGTAAGTGGCTGTAATTCATAAAGAACCACTTCAGTCTCTGCCTTCAAAACCCTTTCAATTAATTAAGGAAACAAGATAATCTACAACTCAATACAATGGCAAATGAAGGATTTAGAATGCTGAGATGGATGAATGGACATAGATGAATTTATCAAAAAGATAAGATTTGAGCTGAGCTCTCAAAGACAGAGGGATCCATGAAAAGGTTGAGAATTCAGCTTTTGGAAATAGGTGAATAAAAGCAAGAATGCAAGAGATGTGACAGCAGATTGCTCTGGAGGAAACTGAACTCAAATAGATAGCAAACAACAAGGAGTGGGACAGAATTGTTCAGGGATGTTCGCAAAAAAAAAAAAAGACTTTGAAGTTTTCTATATAGGCAACAGAGCAGAGAGCAAAGGTAGTTGGGGGAGGGGAGGCGTGAAAAGTTGCAATGGAGAACAAAGCAACTCCCTGGTTCATAATTACTACTACAGGAAATAAGCTGAGGAAGGACACAGATTTGGGAGAGGGAACTTGAAGATCAGCTAAACCAAATACAATCAGAATTCTAACAGAGCAACTAGATGCATGTGACACAAACAATGTAAATCAGCATCAGAAAGGAATTGATTTAGCAATTGGAATGCTAAATCTGAGTAGAATAGGAAGAGGAGAGGTTAAAATGCATCTGAGATTTTATGCCTCAGTTATTGAAAGAATGAAACTGCAGTTTAATTTTCTAAAATTTAGTGTGTGTGGTTGGGGAGGGGAAGAGTGGAGATGAATTCAATTTAGCTAACTAAATTTGAGGTGGCAGCTGGAAATCCATGCAGAAACTAATGGCACCTAACAGGGTTGTCTGATGTCATTAAGAACAAAGGAAGTTTATACTTCTCAGTTGACTCTGCTAGCTAAATCAGCTTTCAGAACTAGAACCTCTACAATCATTGCCTTTTATACCTCATAGGAACTCACTGAAAAATTGAGGAAACACCCACCTGAAATCTGCCACTCTGCTTTCCATGAGTCTGAATAAAGATGTAACATTCCTTCCAGAAAAAGCCCTCAGTTTCACCACCTTAACAATTTAGCTCCTATATGAAAAGGACTTTAGGACCAGCAAGGTGGCTCAGCTTGCTAAAGTGCTAGGCCCGAAGGCCTGATTATCTGAGTTTGACTCCCAGGAGCAAGATAACAGAGAAAGAACTGACTACAGGATAATCTTCTGGCCTACACCATGCATTGCATTATGGCACACCACCACTCCAAAAATAATAATAAATAAATATTTTTAAAAGTGCTCTAAAACCATACAATGCTTCTAGGCACACACTAATGTTTAAACTTTGATTGTCCTTGCAGGTCAATGGTGTGGCAGGTTGAAAGAATAAAGATCTGTAAACCACAAAATAAAATTGAGCAGTAATCTTCTTCTGAAAATCAATTTCCTTGTGGCTGTCTGCTTTCAAACCATACTATACGACACCACTCCAATAAAAATTACTCTTCATCTCTGAAGTGCAGGCCCAATGACAAGTGGATATACATGGGGAAAATTACTCAGCAGCCTATTATTTTAAAGTGGTTTCAGCAGCTACCAGCAGGAAAATCCCTAGGAAGCCACAAAAGACAGGGAACTACTCTTTCCCTCAGTTATTGCAAGCACACAAACCTACCATCTGGCTGCAGAAATGACAACTGAAGTCTAATTCCTCTCTTCCCCAAAGACACACAATCATTAACTAATTTTCCAAATGGTATGTTCATTAAGCATTCACTACCACACAAACACTTGCATCAGTGGTCATCAAAGGTAGGACTAGTAACAAAAGTGGCAAAAGCGTAATAGCCAATAATAAAGGAACTGAAGTTAGGCATGGGCGAGCAATGCTTACGTCATTTACACTCTCATTTTTATTTTCTTCTTCAGAGCAGCGATTCCCAAATGCAGATGAGCATGAGTATTAGCAAAGAAGCCATAGATATACCCCAGTCTGAAGATGTGGGTCTGGCTGTGGCCACACACAGGTAGGATTTTAAAAAGTTCTCCAACATTAATACACACATCTGGTTAAAATGACATTCACATTCATTTGTATGATATATATTATCCTAGAAGTCTGAAAAGAAAAGGTCTAAGCAGAATCTGAGAATATTTCCCCTATCTCTATCAGAAAGAGTAGGAATAAAAGACAGGCACAGAGGAAAGGGGAGTAATGAACAGGGCAGAAGAGGAAAAGAGAGATAACAATTGAGAGCCAGAATTAATTACTGCCCACTGTAGTGTAAGTAATTAGCTAGGCCTTATCTCAGTCTGTTTTGTGCTGCTGTAACAGAATACCAGAAATTGGGTAATTCATAAAGTAAATAAATGTATTAAGCCAGGTATGGTGGTACATGCTTAGCATGTATGAGATAGAAGCAAAAGCTTGGAGAGTAGTGAATGCTTTATCTTCAACTACCAAACAAGTTTGAGGCCAAACTAGGCTGCATGCAACCCTCTTTCAAAGAAACAAAAACAGAAAAGAAAGAACTTTGTTTCTGGTAGCTCTGAAGGCTGAAATGATACAGGAAGATAGATCAATTGAGAATATAACCCAGATGAGTATTAACTGGGAGCCTACTCCCACAACTCCTGATGCATTTCTATGATAGCATTTATTCGTTCATGTGGCCTCATTGACTGATCACCACTTAAAGGTCCTACCACCTAATACTCTTAACAATGCTAATTAAATTTCAACATGGGTTTTAGAGGGAGATATTCAAACCACAGATGACTACTTGTGCATGCTAGGCTCTATCTAACTCATTTACAATCCCACAAGAGTCTTACTCTGAAGTGCACACCAAAACGGCCAGTACAGCCCTTTCAGATTAAAAGTGAATAGCCTGACACCCCTGATGCTTCTGGTTGAGTTTGATTCTGGGTTAGAATCCAAAACTCACCTATTATGGAAAAGGTTTTGAGCATTTGGAATGAACAGACTTGAATAGTCCCTTCATATAAAGATTAATATCACTCTGAAACAACTAACATCTCTTAGACATTTGCATGAGTTTTCTTTTTTTTTTATTGGATACTTTATTTATTTACATTTCAGATATTATCCCCTTTACCCATTTTCCCCACCAGAAACCCCTTATCCTGTCCCCACTACTGCTGCTTCTATGAGGGTGTGCCCTGACCCATGCATCCACTACCCCTTCCCCACCCTCGAATACCCCCACACTGGGACATCCAGCCTTCAAGGGACCAAAGACCTCCTCTCTCACCAATGCCTGAAAAGGCCATCCTCCACTATATATACAGCTGGAGCCATGGGTCTCTCCCTATGAGCACATAGGCTGGTGGTTTAGACCCTGGGAGCTCTGGTTGGTTGGTACTGATGCTCTCACCATGGGGTAGCAAGCACCTTCAGCTCCTTCAGTTTTCTCTCTACCTCCTCCATTGGGGACCGCATGATCAGTTCAATGCTTAGCTGCCAGCATCTGCCTCTGTATATGTCAGACTCTGGCAGCCTCTTAGGAGTCAACTATATCAGGTTTCTGTCAGCATGCACTCACTTCCTGGCATCTGCATTTGGTGACTGCACATGGGATGGCTACTCAGGTTGGGCAGTCTTCAGATGGCCCTACCTCCAGTCTCTGTTTCACATGTTGTCTCCATATTTGCTTCCTTGAGTATTTTGTTACTCCTAAAAAGGACTAAAGAACCCACACTTTGGTCTTCCTTCTTATTGAGCTTTATGTGGTTTGTGAGTTGTATCTTGGGTATTGCAAGCTTTTGGTCTAATATCCACTTATCAGTGAGTGCATACCATGTGTGTTCTTTTGTGATTGGGTTACCTCACTCAGGATGATATTTTCTAGTTCCATCCATTTGCCTAAGAATATCATGAATTCACTGTTTTAATAGCTGAGTAATACTCCATTGTGTAAATGTACCACATTTTCTGTATCTATTCCTCTGTTGAAGGACATCTGGAATCTTTCCAGCTTCTGGCTATTATAAATAAGGCTGCTATGAACATAGTGGAGCATATGTCCTTGTTATATGTTGCAGCATCTTCTGGGTATATGCCCAGGAGTGGCATAACTGGGTCCTCAGATAATACTAAGTCCAATTTTCTGAGGAACTGCCAGACTGATTTCCAGAGTGGTTGTACCAGCTTGCAATCCCACCAACAATGGAGGAGTGTTCCTCTTTCTCTACATCCTCCCCAGCATCTGCTGTCACTGGAGTTTTTGATCTTAGCCATTCTGACTGGTGTGAGGTGGAATCTCAGGGTTGTTTTGATTTGCATTTTCCTGATGATTAAGGATGTGAACATATCTTTAGGTGCTTTTCAATCATTTGAGTTTCCTCAGTTGAGAATTCTTTGTTTAGCTCTGTATTTAGCTCTATTAAAAATAAACCCATTTTTAATAGGGTTATTTGATTGTCTGGACAAATGCATCTAGATATAATTCACACACCATAGAATTCACTCATTTTTGTAGGAACTGTACTGAACTGTATAATTTCATAATATCTCTTGCATCATTTTCTTTAAAGCCCCACTACTCCTACACTAGTCATGGTAAAAATCAGTTTTAAAATCTTTTCTTTCCCACAATAAGTGCCCCCATGTCCATATTTAGTGAATCTTCATTCCTACCACTCACCACAGACACTCACTAATCTCATTTTTGTCTCTACATATTTGCTTATTCTGAACATTTCATACAAATAGAATTATGCAATATAATATGGGTTTTTGTGACTTGCTCTTTTCACTTACCATAATATTTTTGAGATCCTACCATGTTGTAACATATTCAGACTTCATTCTTTTTTATGGCTGAAATATATTCTATTAGAATTTTATGCCACATTTCTTTATTCATCAGACATTTGGGTTGCTTCCACTTTTTTGAAATATTATGAATAATACTACACACTTCGAACATTCCTGTAGAGATTTTTGTGTGAACAGACATTTTCAATTCTTTTGGACACAAGCATACAAGTAGAATTGGGTCATTGTGCAATCAGTAATTCTATGTCAATGTATTAAGGGAGTGGGAACCTGTTTTTCAAGATGAAAAACATTCATTTAACATGCCCACCAGAAAGTATTAGTGTTTCCATTCTCTACATCTCCATTGGCTATTATCTTTCTCATTATAGCCATTCTAATAGGTATAACATGATGCATTTCTATGATAACAATGTTGAGCATATTTTTGTGTATTTCTGGACATTTGTGTATCTTCTTTGATAAAATGTATCTTTACTTTGTCTTCTTATTCATTGCATTTCTTTTTTTTTCTATTATCCTTTGTTGTGATGGATTTGTGGGAAGATATTATGTAAATCTGAATTTGTCATGGAATAACTTGGTTTCTCCATCTATAGTGATTTAGAGTTTTGCTGGGTATAGTAGTCTGGGCTGGCATTTGTGGTCTCTTTAGGGTCTGTATATCACTCCAGGTTCTTCTGGTTTTTATTGTCTCTGGTGAGAAGTCTGGTGTAATTCTGATAGGTCTGCCTTTATATGTTATTTGGCCTTTTTCCCTTACCGCATTTAATATTCTTTCTTTTGTGCATTTGGTGTTTTGATTATTATGTGACAGGAAGTATTTCTTTTCTGGTCTAGTCTATTTGCAGTTCTATAGGCTTTTAGTATGTTTATGGGTATTTCTTTCTTTAGGTTAGGGAAGTTTTCTTCTATAATTTTGTTGAAGATGTTTACTGGCCCTTTAAGTTGGGAATCTTCACTCTCATCTATATCTATTATCCTTAGGTTTGGTCTTCTCATTGTGTCCTGGATTTCCTGGATGTTTTGTGTTAAAAACTTTTTGCACTTTGTGTTTTCTTCAACAGTTGTGTCAATGTTTTCCATGGTTTCTTCTGCACCTGAGATTCTCTCTTCTATCTCTTGTATTCTGTTGGTGATGTTTGCATCTATGACTCCTGATTTCTTTCCTGGGTTTTCTATCTCCAGGGTAGTCTCCCTTTGGGATTTCTTTATTGTTTTTACTTCTATTTTTAGATCCTGGATGGTTTTGTTTACTTCCTTCACCTGTTTGGTTGTGGTTTTTTGCAATTCTTTAAGGGATTTTTGTGTTTCCTCTTTAAGGGCTTCAACCTGTTTGCCTGTGTTCTCCTGTATTTCTTTTCTTTTTCTCTTTTTTTGATTGGATATATTATTTACATTTCAGATGTGATCCCCTTTCCCCATTTCTCTTCCACCAAGAAACCCCCTATCTCATTCCCCTTCCTACTGCTTCAATGAGGATGTGCCCCCACCCACCTACTCCCACCTCCCCACCCACGAATTCCCCCACACTGGGACATCCAGCCCTCACTGAACCAGGGACTTCTCCCACCTATGCCCAACAGTACCATTCTCCCTTACATATACAGCTGAAGCCATGTGCCCCTCCCTATGTGCTCCCAGGCTGGTGGTGAAGACCTGGGAGCTCTGGTTGGTTGGTATTGTTGCACTCCCCATGGAGTCACAAACCCTTTCAGCTCCTTCAGTCTTCTCTCTCACTCCTCCATTGTGAACCCCATTATCAGTTCAATGGTTAGCTGTGAGCATCCATCTCTGTATATTTCAGACTCTGGCAAACCTCTAAGGGGACAGCTATATCAGGTTCCAGTCAGCATGCACTTCCTGGAATCCACATCAGCGTCTACCTTTGGTGAGTGCACATGGGATGGATACCCAGGTGGAATGGTCTCCAGATGGCTCCTCCTTCAGTTTCTGTCCCATGCTTTGTCTCCATTTTGCTTCCATGAGTATTTTGTTACTCCTTCTAAAAAGGACCAAAGCACCCACACTTCAGTCTTCCTTCTTCATGAACTTCATGTGGTCTGTGAGTTGCATCTTGGATATTTCCAGATTTTGGGCTAATATCCACTTATCAGTGAGTGCATACCATGTGTGTTCTTTTGTGATTGGGTTACCTCACTCAGGATGATATTTTCTAATTCCATCCATTTGCCTAAGAATTTCATGAATTCATTGTTTTTAATAGCTGAGTAATACTCCATTGTGTAAATGTACCACACTTGCTGTATCCATTCCTCTGTTGAAGGACATCTGGATTCTTTCCAGCTTTTGGCTATTATAAATAAGGCTGCTATGAACATAGTGAGCATATGTCCTTGTTATATGTTGCAGCATCTTCTGGGTATATGCTCAGGAGTGGTATAGCTGGGTCCTCAGGTAATGCTATGTCTAATTTTCTGAGGAACTGTCAGACGGATTTCCAGAGTGGTTGTACCAGCTTGCAATCCCACTAACATTGGAGGAGTGTTCCTCTTTCTCCATATCCTCACCAGCATCTGCTATCACCTGAGTTTTTGATCTTAGCCATTCTGACTGGTGTGAGGAGGAATCTCAGGGTCATTTTGATTTGCATTTCCCTGATGACTAAGGATGTTGAACATTTCTTTAGGTGCTTCTCAGCCATTTGAGTTTCCTCAGTTGAGAATTCTTTGTTTAGCTCTGTACCCCAAGAAGCCTGGTTTGTACACATTTTCCCCTACTCTTATGTTTCTTTTTAATTTTTTCAAAGGCTTCTTTAGAAAAACATTTTCCCCAAATACAATTCACTTCTATGTGTTCATGTTTGACTATGTTTTTGGATCCAAGTCTAAGAAATCTTTGCTCAATACAAAGGTCATAATATTTTTTCTGTTTTTTTTTTCTAAAAATGTTCTTCTAGCACTTTAAATTAAGTGGTATTTAAATTTAAATTCAGTGGTATGGTGTGTAGTGCATACCAACATTCACTTTTTTATTTAACTTAACTCATGGCTTTTTAAACTTTTTAAGCTGATAGATTAAAACATAAAATATATACATATTGTATAATGTTTTAAGACACAAATGCACTGTAGAGTGAATTTTAAAGGCAAGAACAAAACAACAAGAACAAAACGACAGCAGAGTACCTAAGGCATAGTGATTAAATCAGGTTAAACACATCTACCTACTCAACTATTATTCTTTATAGTGAAAAAACTTAAAAGTATTTATTCTTCCTCATACAATACTTCCAGTTGCAGTTTCCCCTCACTCCACTCCTACCAGTCCTTACCTGCCCTCTTCCCCAGATCCACTCATCCTCCCTTTCCCTTCAGAAAAGAGTAAGTTTCCCAGGGATGTGAACCAAGATATGGCATAAGAAGTTACAAAAAGACTAGGCATCTCCCATCATATTAAAGCTGGACAAGGCAACCCAGTAGCAGAAAAAAAGGTCCCAGGAGACAATAGCCATTCCCACTGTCAGGGCCCCAACAAAAACACCAAGCTAATAACCATAACATGTATGCAGAGGGACTTACGATCCATAATTGCCACGTCAGTCTCTGTGAGCCCCTATACAAAATCTTTTTTATAATTTTTTTAAACATACTTTGTCTATGGTCATTCTACTCTGCAACAGCATAACAGATCATCCTTTTCCATATAACTATAATCTAATACTCATTGATCAATTATTTCTCATCACTCCTCCCCAACCCTCACCTATTCCCCACCATCTGGTAAATTAAATTTTTGTTCTATATGTGAATGAGATCTCCTTTCTGGGCCTGATTTATTTTATTTAATAATGATTTCCAGCTCTGTTTATTCTATCACACATAATAGGACTTCATTTTTGTGACTGACTAGTGGTCCACTGTGAATATGTGTCACATTTTCTGTTTTACTTCATTTTGTTGGTTGTTTTCTGTGTTTGCTTTCAGATAGGGTTTTGCTATATGCCCCAGGCTGGCCTTGAACTTGCAATCCCCCTGTCTCATGTGTCTCAGAACTGTGACTGCCACCTTACCTGGCTGTACCACATTTTGTACCCATTCATCATCACCTGAGCTGATGACTACATAGGTTATTTCCATTTGTTAACTCCTGCAAATAGTGCCCCAGAGTTCAGATGCCTCTTCCAAAGACACACTTCATTTCTGTTGGATATATACAGTACAAGGTATTCTTCTTTCTGGTGTGACAAAATACCTGACAAGAAGCACGTTTAGAAGGGAAAAAGTTTACTTTGTATTACTGTTCAAGGGAATACAAGCCAACAAGGCAGGGAAGGCATAGTGGCTGCTAGCAGCAGGAGGCTGGCTCCACACACTGAATCCTCAGTACAGAAGCAGAGAGCAAGTAAGAAGCAAAGCTGGACTGTAAAACCTCAAAGCCTTTCTGGTGACTCCTTTCTCCCAGCAAGTCTCCACATCCTAAAGGTTCTACAACCTTCCCAAAACAGCTCTACCAGCTGGAGACCAAGTATTCAAACACATGAGTCTATGGGGGACATTTTGCATTCAAACTATTACATATACCCAATAGTAGGATTGCTGAATCATATGGGAGTTCTATTTTAAATTTTTGAAACACTTCCATAGTTTGATATTATGGGATATGTATACATATTTCACCGGTAGTGTGTGAAATGGGTTCCCTTTCCTCAACATCTTCAGCAAAATTTCTGATCTTTAGTGTGTGTTGTTATTAGTAATTCTTAATGGGGAGATGTAGCCTCTAATGTAGCCTCTAATGGCAATTTTAATTTGCATTTCCCTGATGGGCAGTGATATGCCTATAGTTATTTTGATGTAGATATTGCGCATCTGTTTGTTTTCTTTTGAGAAATGTCTGTCTAGGTCATTAGGCCTCTTTTTTTTAAGTTTACCCCTTTCAAAAATGTGGATATATGATTTTCCCAGTACCTTAAGTTCAAAGGGGATTCCTGAACTTTGGTGAACTGTCTTTTTTTTTTTAAAAAAACCAGTTGAAGGGTTCTCAATTCTGCTCCATTGACCCATAATGTCTACCCTTATCCCAGTACCATAATGGACTCATAACTATGGCTTTATAAATATTAGATTTTCCATTCCTTGAATATGCCATGTTCTTTCTCACCTCCAAGCCTTTGCATAATCAGCTCCTATTACTGGAAATAAAATTATCTAACCAATGACTTTTTTTTCAGTTTTAAACTCGGAAGGTGCTTTGTCAAGTAAATGTCCCTTGATTTCAAAAGTTTGAGCCAGGTGTTCATCTTTTTTGTTCCAAATTATCATGTGTTCCAGATACTCCAAGCTGTAAGATTAGCCTTACTGCTTCATCATCAAGTTGAATTGTCCTAGCCTATTCACTTAACTCAAAATTCCATGACTACAGGAATTCTCTCTGACCTGGTTAACAGTTGGTACATGACACAAAGGTAATAATGCATAAATATCTATAAAAATAATGAGTTGATTATGTTTTTAGTAATGGACAAATTAGTAATTTGAATGACATTTTCTGCCAAGAAAACTATATAAAAATTGGTATTATATTACTATATGTCATAGTATTAAAATGCCAAACTTGGGAGAGACAGTAGAAAAAGAAGAAACTGAAATTTATGGCCCATCTAGGAACAAGAACCCAGGAAAAATTACCAATCTTTAGGTTCTGAACTATAACAATATTTTAAATAAATGATAAATCAACTTTTATTTGGACAAAAAGCCAGTTTCAGATGATCTCAGTATCATATTGGATTAAGATAACATAGGATTGCTAGTATCTGAGGCCAACTTCCAGAAACATAAATCCTATCTTGATAAAGATAAAAGCAATATAATATAAATGATACATTATAATTGTATATTATATAATGCATATATAGCACAAATATTTTAAGTATCATAATTAATAATGTTATATACTATGCCATTCATTTAAAAGCAAGCAATCATATGACAAAACAGCCCTAGTAGTACAAAAATAAGGTATACAATTGATAATAGAAACCAACTGAGATATTTGTGGTTCCCTGTAAATTTCACAATTTCTATAGCATGTGACATTGAATTGTTTTGTTGTTTGTTTTTTTGAGATAAGGTCTCACCATCTTCAAAGCTACCCTTGAACTGACAATCCTTCTGCCTGAGCCTCCCAAGAGCTAGGATTATAGTTATAAGATACCACACCTGTCTTGTGTCATTGAAATCTTGGGGTTTTCATTGAATTGGCAGATTTCTCTGGATAGTACAGACATTTCACCAATTTTACTTCTTCTGATACACAGATATGGAATCTATTTTCATTTGTTTCTGCTGTCTTCAACTTCTTTCATCATTGTTTTATAGATTTTATTGTTCAGGCCTCTGACACTCTTGGTTAAATGTATTTCTAAGTATTTTATTTTTTTGTTAGCTATTGTCTGAAAGTTCTATGTTTATTAGGGTATCAAACACAATTTAACCTCCCCTAGGGTAAAATGACTTCCTGAATTCTTCCAAACAGCTAAAGGAAAAATATTACCAATGTTATATAAATGGTTGTAAGCACCAAATAAAATAAATACAATTTTAATAACAGCATAAAATAACCCTGATATCTAAACTTGATAATGAAAGAAAGTTACATGCTAATCTCACTCATAAGTAAAGATCAAAGATTCTAAATGACAGGTTAGTAAAATAATTCCAGACATATATGAACTGAATAGTGCAATGGAACTAAAAAGGCTTTATCCTAAAGGTGAAGGTTAGCTTCAGACCACATTAACACAATAAGGAAGAAAAATCCTGTGACTAGTTTAACATATAAAAGAAAACCATGATACAATGATGTAATTCCTTATGTTATTTAAAAACCTTTGAAAACTAGAAGAAAATTTTAAAACTGATAAATAACTTTTTAAAAAGATTTATGTATTTATTTTGTGTATATGAGTACACTGTAGCTGTCTTCAGACACATCAAAAGAGGGCATCTGATTCCGTTACAGATGGTTGTGAGCCACCATGTGGTTGCAGGAATTGAACTCAGGACCTCTAAAAGAGCAGTCAGTGCTTTTAACTGTGGAGCCATCTCTCCAGCCCTGATAAATATCTTTTTAAACTAACAATAATAATATAACCTATGACAAACAGTAAAAATAAAAGTTTTGCTCTTAGAAGTGAACAAGGATATCTGCTATTACTACTTCCATCCAATATTAGCCTGAAATTTCTAGACATTATAATAAAGAAAACTTTTTTTTTTTACTTTTAAAGTTTCTTATATATTTTGATCATATTCTATTCCCCTCCCCCAACTTCTCCCAGATTCTTCACACCTTTCTCCCCAAACTTCATGTTCTCTCTCTGTGTATCTCTCTGTCTCTGTCTCTGTCTCTGCCTTCTCTCTCCCTCTCTGTGGTGGGGGGTGGGGGTGGGGTGTGTATATGCATATGTGTAAAAACAAGAAGACAACAAAAAAAGAAAATCAAGTCAAATAAACAAAAGGAAACATAGTAAGAGCCAGAGAGGATAGATGACTCCAAGAAAAATATGTTTCTTTCAGACATAACAGGAATGATTCAATTATAGACTCACAGAGAATGTGAAAACATTCACAAGACCTGGACAGGTTCAAGCTAGACAGGGTCCCCATACTGAGAGAGTAATGTGAACTCTGGGTCCCACCCTTAACCAACCAAAAATCTATTTGCAACTGATAGCTCCTGGCAGAGGGAAAGTCAGCTTTCTCCAATGGACAGTCATTAGGTATATCAACTACACTTCAGGGCAGGCCCCATACCCAGGAATAATTCATAGATCAACACAAAGAAAACTTTTTAAAATTTAATTTAATTTTTTTTTACTTATTCACTTTACATCCTGCTCACTGGCCCCTCCCTGTTATCCCCTCCCATAATCCTTCCCATCACTCCCTCCCCTTCTCCTCTGAGCAAGTGGGGCCCCCCCTGGGTATTCTCCCACCCTGGTACATCAAGTCTCTGTGAGGCTAGGCCCATCCTCTCCCACTGAGGCAGGACAAGACAGCCCAGCTAGAAGAACATATCCCACCTACAGGCAAGAGCTTTTGGGATAGCCCCCGCTCCAGTTGTTCAGGTACCACATGAAGACTAACCTGCACATCTGCTACAAATGTGTGGGAAGACCTAGGTCCACAGCGTGGTGTACACTCTTTGGTTGGAGGAAAACTTTTAAGGTATATAGATTAAAAAGAAAAAGAATAAAAATTTTAAAATATTTTTCAAGAACATTTTAATAGACGTGAAGAATCCAAAAGAACATGCAAATAAACTATTAAGATTAAGAAGTGAGTTTAGCAATCCTTTGGATACAAACTTAATATGTAAAATTAAACTAGATTTCTAAACACCAGCAAGAAATAATTAAAGTGAAACTTACAGCAATTTTTAAAAGAGGTCATGAATTTGAAAGTGAACAAGGAAGGCTACATGAGAGAGTTTGGATGGATGGAAGGTTTGAAGGGGAAATGATGTAATAATGTTAAAATCACAAAAACTATAAAATTATTATATAGCCTTACATTGGACCTCCTACCAAGTCAACTGAAAGGCTTAGATTAACATGCAGAATTTTTTTTTATTAGATAGTGCTTTGGGGATCCACATATATGCAAGATAAGAAAAAAAGTCAATTCCAAATTGCCCTAACCCAATTTATATTGAGCTCTTGAGCTAGTATGGCTTGTATATGACTCTTCAATGTTTTCCTAATTTAGAAGAAAGGAGAAGTAATTTATAGCTCTACAGTGATTAGTCATTAGACACAGGCAGTCATGGAAGTTTTTCCTTGGTTGAAAAAGTTTGCCTCAGAAGACAATTCTCAGCTGAACTCTGTCTTCTGATAGTACTCTTGGAACTCGGAGGCATAAATCCTGCCTTTCTGAAGTGGAATCTACATGGTGAAGCACAACCTCCACCATAGCTATCATATACAATGGTATAAAATAACATACCTTGGAAAACCTCTATATATAAACATAAAAAGAATTAGTAGGAAAATTATCAAGAATTAAAGACATGGAGGAATATACTATGTTCCTGAATTGGGTGATGTGATTTTTTTTCCTAAGTTGATTCTTATGCAGGTTTGATTAAGACTGTTCCTTCATGGGTTCATCTGTTTGGTCACCAGTTGCTGTAACTTTTTGGGAAGAATTTAGAGGTAGGGCCTTGTTAGAGGCGGTGTGGGGAGGGCTTGAGGTTTCCCAAGACTTCCCATTCCCACTGTGTTCTTTAACATCCAAATGTGAGATCTTGGTGCTTTTCTAGTCCTGTCTACAGCCACACATCGAGGCCTTCATTCTTTCATCATAAACCCCCTCTGGAACTGAAAGCTCAGTTCAACTCTTGGTCATAGTGTTTTATCTCAACAATAGAAAAGAAACCTTAACTAATACAATTTTTAAATTCAATGTAATTGCAATAAAAATTGAGAGGTTTGTCTTTTCTTGTACAGAAAAAAATTCTAAAATATATGTAAAAATGTGAGAGTATCCAAGGTAGTTTTAAAAGGCCAAGTTGGAAGGACTTGCTTTCTCAGATATCAAAAGCTTATTATAGGGTTCAGTCACTAACACTGGTAGTACTGGTGTGCTATGGTATGGTTGTGGTTTTGTATCCCAAGGACTCATGTGCTTAACCCTCTGTGGTACTGTTGATATGGTAGAACTTTTAAGAGGTAAGGCTCCATGCAAGGTAATTGTATCACTGAGGGCACTGCCTTCATAAGGTATACATTCTTTTCTTACAGAGTACATTAGTTCTCAAAGGGGTAAGTTGCTCTGAAATGAAGCCAACACCCATACAAATTTCCCCTTTATTGCATGTAGTCTCTTTTTCTCCGCCATTTTGTTATCTAGCCAAGGGTACCCTCACTCTAGGTGAATGAATGTTTTTGAATCTCCAAAATGATCTAAGTAATCTCTTTTATATTCAAGTATCAAGCTTCAATTATTTGTTCTAGCAACAGAAAGTAGACTGATGAGAAACAGATCAACAGAGTAGAATAAACAGTTCAGGAACAATTTTGGGCATATATAAACAATGGGTGGATGAAAAATGTAAGAATGTAGAAAATCCATATAATAAATAGGACTAGATCAGTTGGATACTTACATGGAAAATTATAGGGTCTGACCTCTATGTCTCTACCATACACAAAATCAATGCCAGGTGGCTAGTAATTCTAACTGTGAATGGCACAATACAAAACTTCAAAATGATAATAGAAGAGCATTTCTAATGATTTCAAAGTTAGAAAATATTTCTTTTTAAAAGATACTTGTTCTGTGTTTGTGGTGTGTGTGTGTGTGTGTGTGTGTGTGTGTGTGTGTAAGAGAGCTTCATCAGAGCCTCTGGAGAGGAAGTTAGTTGGTGGTTATGGGCTGCCTAATGGTGGATGCATAGAACCAAACTCTGGCTCTCTGCAAAAGCAGCCCATGGTCTATACCACTGAGACATCTCTTCAGCCCCAGAAAAATACTTCTTAGACAGGATACAAGAACACTATCCATGAAAGTAAAATTTGACACATTAAAATTAAAGCCTTCTGTTCATCAAAAGATATTAGAAAAGTAGGCCACAAATTTGAAACTGTTTTTGCAAAGTATAAGAAGTCATTTCCAAGGTATATAAATATTTCTAGGGCTAGAGAAATGGCTCAGCAGTTGAGAGAGCTTTTTGCTCCAGAAGAGGACTGAAACTTGGTTGGTAGCACCCATGTCAGGAGGCTCACAACTGCCTGTAACTCCAGCTCTTGGAAATCCAGAGCCCTCTTCTGGTCTCTGCACTCACATACCCCCGCATGGACACAAACACACATACACATAATTAAAAATAAAAATAACAGATTTTTAATTATATAAGAAATCTGTAAAAACATGGCAATTGGACAGGATTAGGCAAATACATATATAGTTAAGGATGTAAGTCACAAGTAGATTTACTTAGCGTACCTGAAAGCTTGTGATTGATTCCCAATATCATATAAACTAAGAAAATATCACTACAAACTCACTCACCAGAATGACTGTGATCAAAAAGGTATAGAAAAACTGCACTTCACATTCATTGCTGGTGAGAACAAAAACTGTCAATAACTTAAAAATCATCAATAACTTCAAAATATGTAATCTCCATTACACAGAACCTAATCCTAGGTAAATATTCAATGAAAATTCTAATAAGTGAAATGTATAAAAGTATCTGAAACATTATTTATAATAACTTCAAACTAGAAATATCATACATAGTTATTATCATAAGAAATTTATAAATTGTGATATATTTCAAGAAAAGAACATACAAAGATACAAATTTTTAAAAAATCTCTCTGCGACAGTATGGTTATCACAAATATAGTGCTAACCAAAACCACGAGACTCAAAAGAATACATCTATCTGATTTCATTTATGTACAGTTCAAATGAACAAAATTATTTCTGATAATCGAAGTCAAGACAGTCATTACCTTTGGAGAGTGAGGATGATATAGTGATAAAGAAGGGCACAATTCAGGGTTTGCAGGATGGTAAAAATATTGTATTTCTTCACCTAGGTGCAAGCAACATGAGTATGTTCACTTTGTAACATTTCACCAAATGGCATGAAGTGCGTGTGTTTCTGTATTTGTGTTATATGTCAATAAAATGTAAAGAAAAAGAATAGAAATGAGGGACTAAGCGCTGGGTATTTACAGAGGAGTCAGACAAAGATGGTTCTCTACAACAGCTGCAGTCTACGGTACAAGGATTTTCTTGGTAATGCTCTTAGGAATTAAATTTGCTTCAGAAATTCTCTAGTATAAAGAGATCTTCTCTATAACGTAGTTACAGATAAATTACAGTTCATTTTTTCACAAGATCTAAGAGAGAAGGATGAGACTAAGAGCATACAAAACATCAAACAATATGTTACAAAAAACCTTGTACTAACCATCTTAGAGGAAAGGTGTGAAACTAGGAAATAGATAACACAGTTAGGACTCCTCATTTCCACTTCACTTCCCAATTATCTTCAAAACCAGAGAACATACCAACTATTTACTCACCTAAGCAAAACTGACAGTTCGCAGACTTAGCAGGACCAGAGAGAAGCAGCCCTGTTCTATAAATTTTTTGTTCTATATAAATGTTACCTAAGTCCCCAATAATTTAATTCAACAACTATATTTCTACTTAGCTATAACTAGTGACATGTTAGGAATCATGAAGACAATACAGAAGGTGGATTTCTGAGGAGCTTTAATGTAAAGAAAGGAGATTAAGATGGAAATCAATAACAACAACAGAATAATTTCCAAAAAGAATGTGGTTAGTGACTTCCAGGAGTAAAATTAGCACAAATAAAAATGAGAGGGATGTTATGATAGCCGTTCATCCAAAGACTTAAATAGACACTGGAAAGTCTGCATTTAAACTCATGAAAAACTATTTTATGTAGATTCCATATACACAATTTGTGGGATATGTTATGTTCAACATGTAGTTATTAGGAATATCAAATCTTGGTATGCTAATGACATAGCTAGTTATACCCAAAGATTTCTGTTGAGCATTAAAGCTGGCTTCTATGACATCACGTCAAATAATTTAAGAATATGCCTCAAATATCTCAAACAGTCCTGAGTAAATTCCTATTGATCTGCTTGTAGTTTAGTTTATGCCACCTTTATCTCTCTCAACAGAATTTTTATTGACATTGAAAGACATCTAATACTTGCCTGTGTAAGACAAATGTTAGATAGATCCCCTGGAACTGGAGTTGCAGGAAGTTGTGACCTGCCATGTGGGTGCTGGGAATTGAACCCAGGTCCTCTGGAAGAGCATCCAGTGCTCTTAACTTCTGAGCCATCTCTCCAGCCCCAACATCTAATACACTGTATCTGCCACAGAGAAATTTTTACTTATTGAGCTTAGATCATTAATTTATACCAACATATTACTCCTTATTTCTCTCCTGAATTGGAAGAATTTGATCTTTGATCCCCCTCCCCACTCTCTCATTCTCTAGATTGGAAAAACAACAACTAGAAAATCCCCCCCGTTTTGATCAATTTAATTGGGTTTCTGGAGACTTATCAATCAGCTCTAAGCTTTATTTTATTTTATTTTATTTTGAACAGCCACCAAAATTTTTCTTCTGATTGCAGGCAAATAAATAAATAAATAAATAAATAAATAAATAAATAAATAAATAAATCATGTTTGACCTTCTTCATGAAAAAAGGGGGGTTGTTTTGTTGTTGACACATTCCTGAGATTTTTCACCATGTTTCTGACATTTGAGAAACATAATCATGACCAGACCTTCTTCTCTACAGTGTGATCTAGTGATTTTCAATGTTTTGAATTATTTGTTGTCAAATTCAGACACTACTGGTGCATCTCTAGCCCTCAAGCTAATCTTCACTAAGTATCCAGATGTAGCTACTCCTTCAGCTGAAGGAGACAGCCCATGATTCCAGAAACTCTAATATCAACCTCTCACTCAGAAACCATGTTTCTACCTTTTCAAAATCTCCCTTGCAGAAAATTACTTATATTTCTGCTTTGTGATCTGAATTCTTTCTATATTCTTGTTTGTTTGTTTGTTGTTGTTTTGTTTGTTTAATTCCAGTGTGGTACAGATAGACACACCTTCAATGATTTCTGGAGTCCTTCTTTGAGTCATAATTAAGAGCCCACAGTCCAATCATCTCATAAGTGTGAATAAATTTACCTTTGCCTAAATCTATGTATGACATCACATAGTGAAATGCAGCTGACCGTTCTGCTCACCAGTTTAGTTCCATCAGTTTACCTTTACTCCTTCTAAATATGTTGGTAGGAAACACAAATATAGTGTCCACTGGAAGATGCCAGGTTTTCTCTCTAGTCCTCTCTGTACAAGACTTGCTATAACAGCAGCTGCTTACGTTGAAAAACTAAAATATAAAAGAAGACCTACGTGACCAAGTCCCACAATGCTATTTACTTCCTTATTTATGATTCAGAATCTGTCAGCACAACTTAGAATTTTGACTGTCAGCAGATACTACGATTAAATGTCACTGAAAAACCAGCAGAGGGTGCAGCAGGGCACTAGAAATTTTACCCAAGATATAGCAGCACATCAATGTAACTCGATTAGCCAATCAACTTTTGCCTTATTCATTCATTCATTCATTCATTCATTCATTCATATGTTTGTTTGCTTGTTTGTTTGTTTGTTTATATGCTAAGGCTAATATCCTCAAAAGAAATGACTTGAATTTGGGATAAGATTTCTTCAGTGGGCTAAAATTCTCCTGAAAGTGAAATTCAAAATGAATAAAGAATACATAGTTAAACTTAGTGTGGCCAAAATTAGTTAGAGCAGAACAAAATGACACCACATATCTGAACCCTTCATTTTGTAAAAAGCCTACTATGGAGCTTCAACCTCTTGTCCCTTCATCCCCCCCCCCCTCAAAAAAAAACACTTCTCAGCAGCCACTATTGTTGAGGAATGTGTACTAAATTGGAAGATGGGAGAGCACCTTCATCCTAATTTTGACTCAAGCTATGATATCTTGGGCCACTTACTTCTCCCTTGAGGCCTGTAAGTTCTCCAAAGGAATCACTAAAATAGACTCTGGAGGTACCTTACAAACCTGGAAAACATAAATTCCAATTAATGCTAATAAATGTAAAAAACTAGTATCATTGCTTTGAATGCCCCAAAAGACTAAAATAGACTAAAGGGCAGCAGTTAAGACGCTGTGCTGAAGCATATAAGTATTTTTGGTGCACCTTGGGTAAGAAACTAAATGCCATTGCAAAGCTGTGAGAGTCCCATGTCATCACAGAAGCGCTAGACTACTGCTGTCCCACCAATCTGTAAACAGGGCTCCGTCCATCCTGATTGCCAAAAATCCTGGACCACCATTTGAGTAAGGAGTTGAATTCCCTGATTTCATTCATATATATCAATGTGCAGCTGCTAAGTACCTCTACTGGGATGGAGGGAGCAAATAAAAGACCCAGAGTCCTAATTAATTCTCATTTAGCCACAGTGTTTAAAGTTTCAAGTATGAGAAGCCTGTCTGCTGACTCTCTTCTTTGACAAGCTGTTATAGAAGTTTGAGTGTCTTTGAAAGATATTTTAGGTTTGGAGCAATTTTACAAAGCACAGTGAGAAAGAAAGAAAGAAAGAAAGAAAGAAAGAAAGAAAGAAAGAAAGAAAGAAAGGAAGAAAGGAAGGAAGGAAGGTGTTAGTCCCGACCTTAGAGTATTGTTCTGAATCTGAGAGATCTAAAGTGTACAACTTGGAAAGTCAAAGGAGCAAAAATAATGTTTAAAGAGGTCTGACAATAACTACAGATGTAGCACCAAATACAGGCTTCCACGCCTCACCTCAAGTAAGTTACTTACACAACTTGTCGTTTGTGCCAGAAGTTACAAATTCACCACCATTAGTCTTTAACTACCTCAAAAAGATCCCTGGATGCTTTGCCTAAGATTCAAGTGTGAGACAGCTATAGCAACCACAAGAAGACTTAATATCAAGAACACTAAATTTGCTTGAATAACGAGTTAGAAAAACAACTAAGATAATGGTTTGCTAAATGGGATACAAACCCTCTAAAGATGATCAAAAACAAAACAAAAATATAACTTCCTGTTCCAAAGGCAGCGACAATGAAAACTCTTCACACCCACTACACCCAACTCCATCTACAAGAGTGTCAGAACCGGCATGCAAAGGGTGAGTTTTATTTCCATAGATTTTTTAAATTGCTGTTCAGAAGTTGTCTAGCAAGACGGCATATTTCTACCAGAATTCCTCAGGGGCGCCGATCCTCACTAGAAGGTAGAGGAGAATCGGTCTCAAATTGCAGGTAAGTGTGAAAAAGCTCAGGTCCTGGTCAGCGCACAAGAACCCAGCGCTGAAAGTACGGTTAAAAGTTGTTTCAACGGGCGTGGAACAGTTAGTACAGCTGTTTACAGCTCCAACTCCGAAGAGGAGCCTGCTAGTGCTGGCATCAGCTCGGGACACGAAGAAACAAGCACCACGGGTAGAGAGTCTCACCAGGGGGCACGAGGGGCCAAGTTGCTCGCCGTTAGACGGCCACGGGGGCGGCGCAGGCACCTCCGCGCCCGGATGGGTGCGAGGCAGGCCAACTTTTCACGAAGCAGCCCACACCCCCCGGGGGCGGCGCGTGCAGGCTGGGCTTTCCAACTCCACGGGACCGGAGAGGGTCTGCATGAGCCAAGCCAGGAACCGAGGACAACCTGCCCTGGACAACCTCTCCCCAGCACTCCGGCCCACTCCCAGCTCCTGCCCTGGAACTTGGCTCTGAGTGGCAGAGTCCCCAGAGCCCTGAGGCCCAGGCCCCCGCCCAACCGAGCAGGGGAGGGGGCCTCCAAGGCCGCCGCCCCTCCTAGGTGACTCACCTGGTGCCGGTCCTGGGAGTCAGGGGGGAATGGATCTTCTCCAGGTTCCAAGGGCTGCTGTTGAAAGGACGGCTGCCCGAGGTGGCGGGTGATGGGACCCACAGGGTCGAGGCTCCCAGGGCTGCTTAGGGTGCCAGAGGTGCCAGGAGCACCCGGGCCACCGAGGCGGGACTCGGTTCCCCGTTCCCGCCGCAATTCGGACCGCAACTCTAGGTAGCAGCACAGCGTCAGCAGGTGGAGGGCCAGCGAGAGGCCAAAGAAACCCAGGAAGAGCCGGCAGCTGTTCCCTTCGCCCGCCCGAGCAGGGGCCCCGCGACAGCCGCAGCCCTGGCTGCCCCGCTCCCTTGGCGCTGCCGCAGGCAGGGGTTCCCTGCGCTCTACCTCAGGGTAGCCCATGGCCTCCAGAGACAACCACTATCTGAGGCCCGGGAGCCTCTGCCTCTGCCTCAGTCCTTCACGACCCCTGACAGGCGACTACTGTCCTGCCATCGGCTGGGGGCTGCAGGGACCCGTTCCTGGGCGACGGTGGCTGGGCGGGACAGAACAGGGAGCAGCCGCATGTGCAGCTCCACTCCGAGGGGTGGGAAAGGGAGGAGGAGGGGCGGGCGAGAGGGGCGGCGCGGCCCGAGAGGGAACGAGGGAGGAGGTCCTCACCTACCCCGCCCCATGCCTCAAGGGGCGGCCAGGACGCCCAACCACCGGCCCGCCAGGCCTGGCCGCCCCGCCCCCTGCCGTTCCACTCGGGCCTCCAGCCGTGGGGCGGGGCCTGGGGGCGTGGGGGTTCACCTCTGCCTGGCAGCCCCACCCAGCTCTTCCCGCTTGCCCCGTTGCAGTTGGTGAGTGCCGCTGTCGTTCATCTCTGGACTCCACCCCGGTTTAACCCTTCAGCGCCGCTATGGGGGAGGGCAGGAGGGGGAGGCTGAGAAGAATTTGGGAACCTTGGAAAGAACGTGGAGCAAAGAAAAGGAGGCAGAAACTAGCATTAATAGAAATGTTTGCAATTAACTGCAGTTGCTAATAACATCATCCAGCACTTATCTGTTGCTTTCAATCTTCAAAGCGTTTAACAGACGTTAAACTAATTAAAACAGTTCAGGGTTTGGAATGAAACCATGCCTGCTGTGTTTGCAATTCAATGGCTCGCCAGAAGAAAAGGAGACCTAGGAGCCTGGGAGCCAAATAGACTGGGAACCGGGCAGCCTCACTCCTAGAATGAGTCTTGGGACATAGTCTGAACATAGAGAGGTTGCCTAGTGCCAAGTAAAACTGAAGTGATGCTGTCCCTTGAAGGCTAAAACCGTTTCCTAGGATTTCTTGATATATTAATTCATTCAACAGATATGCATTGATCCCTTTCACAGTGCAGAAAGTGCTGTGTGAGAGAACCTGAAGCCAAAAGTTTATCTTCTTCCAGGGCTGCAGAAGTTTTGGAAGAACTCGAGCCTTCTAGGAGCAGGTGGGGAAACTGAGGGTCATAATGAGGTGAATTTTTACAGGGGTGGTCCGCAGCATGGCCAGACAGTATTGGCATCTGTACTCGCAGGCAACTGTTCTGGCCTCTCCACCCTTCCCATGCTTCCCCTGGAGTACTCCCTGGGGTAAGTTCAACAAGTCAGCCAAATGTTCCAGATGTACACTGCTGCAACTGCAGCATCTTCAACAGCTGCACCAATCAGAAACAGGGTCAGAGGAAAAAAAATGGCAAATGTCAGAACAATAGACCTGGAAATGAAGGATGGAAAAGATTAGTTGTCAGGACTCACAATTGACAAGCGTTAGTAGTCTCAGATTTTAGAGAGCTAAATAGCTGTAGCAGAGCAAGCATCCACTTTTTTAGCCAGTAGGTACTCTCATTTCCATGTAATTGAGAAATGAATAATTAGCAATTTTATTAACCTGAAGCAAGCATAGTAAAAGTCACTGAGGAGGCTCAGCGATGCACCAGAGCATTTCCGGCTAGGCCTAAGACCTAGGGTGATAAGGAAGAAGAAAAGCACAGAATATAGAAAGGAGACAAAAGAGAAACAAAACCAAAAGCATATGGTGGGGAGGTCAGTGCAGAGAGCACAGAGGTCATAAGCTTTAAATATATCAGCCACAGACGTGTTTTCTTTCCTAGCCTAGTGAATGGCCTCAGTGCTTCATAAACATCTTTTTGTCCTCTTTTTAACCTTTTCCCATGAAACAGAACGTTTGCAAAAGGATCTCATCATCACACAGATAAGGAGGAAAAGAAAGGCTTGCAACAGCGGCTCTCAAGATCTACTTGTCCAGACCAGGAATTCTAGATGCTAGGAAAACCGCCAAGCTGATTTACCTTAATTATCACAGCCAGGATTATTGGAAAGAATGCTAGACCAGAAGTCAGGAGGCGTCACTCTAGCACTAGTTTGTTGGGTCACTCTGAGCAGAGGGAGTGGGGAAGCACTAACGTGGTTTCTCCAACTGGAAAAGGAGGCGTTGAAACTGTAACAGCTATTACATTGTGCCTTATCAGTCTCATCGCTGGCTGTGTTGACTTTATTTCACACACGGTTTAAAGAGGCTATCTTTCCTTCCTCCCTCTAAAATGAGAGGGAAATAACTGGCATCCATCTCCTGACGGTGGTGGGAGTGGTCCTGGCAGTAGCAGTGGTGATGCTCAAGAGCTCTTGTTGGTCCCTGCTTCCCATGTTCTACCAACTGTTTTTTAAATGTATCACTGTGTGTGTGTGTGTGTGTGTGTGTGTGTGTGTGTGTGCGTGTGCGTGTGCGCGCAAGAAAGAGAGAGAGAGAGAGAGAGAGAGAGGTGCAGAGGGGTCTAGGGGGTCTCACATTCCATTGAACACATGAGGAGATCAGAGGACAGCTTTGTGGAATTTGTTTTCGCCTTCCACCTTTGCATAAGTTCCCAAGATCAAAGTCAGGTCATCAGATTTGTGACTGTAGAGCAGCAAATGCCTTCATCTGATGGACCATCTCATGGTGGCCCTTTCTTTTAATAACTGGACCAAGAAAGACTCCCTTTGCACCATTGCCCCTAGAAGCCTTCAGAACTACATTTGACCTAGGACAACATTTTGATTCCCAAGAGCCAGAAAATAAGACTTCATATACTTTAGAAATATCACAGTGATCCAGGGGCTGAGAGAAATGCATGTGGTTATAATAATTATTATATTAATGAAGTGCTCTGTATTGAACCTAGAAGTTTCATATTCAGTAGGCAGGCATTCTAACACTCAGCCACAACCCCAGCCCACGAGTTCCCTTTTATTAATATGTTGTGAGTGTTTTGATGCCTTGCTTTGGCTTGCCTCTCTGTGTCCACAGAGCCCTGTCCCCTACAGCATAAGTCTTAAAATGATAAACCTATGGGCCACATTCAGCAAACGGATCTGTTGTGTTTGGTGTACTATTGGCTAAAACTTGGAACTGAAAAGAAAATTAAATTCTAGCATTTAGAAATCTGGAGGTTTCATGTTTTTAGAATGCTGCTTTCCTACTTTTCTAAATGTAAAAACAAACAACAAAAAAGATCAGAAGACCTGTTAACATTAGATCCACATTCCCATCTGGCTACATCCATCTAAAACTGCCCCTTTGAGTTAAACAGGAACAATAAAGTTCTATATAACCTTTCCTATCCCCTGGACTCTGGTCTTCAGTTCTGCCCTTGTCAGACACTTGAGTTACTTGCATGAGCTCCTTGGCCAGGATATAATCTGCCATTCCAACATTACTAGTTGCTAACCTGCAAAGAAGCCATGCTACCACGTTGCTGAATCCACTCTTTCTTCCCGTACCTCTACACATCAGCCCAAGCTAGTATTCTTAACCAGAAGTATCCCCCACCCCCTCAAAGCCTGATAAATCCTTCAAGAATCAGTGTACATATTCCCTTTACTATGGCCTTATAACTTTCTTTTGTGCTTTTGTTGTACATTGAACATACATACCTTAATGATATCATGTCATATTTTATTTCATATGGTTTTCTCACCATGAAACAAAACTTCTTGGTGATAAAAATCATGCTTTTCCAATTTTTTTCTTCTCAGTCTCTAGTACAGCAACAACCATTCAGTTGGCACCAAAATGATGTCAACTGAATGCACATTAAGTCATCTACAATGAGCTAGACTACCTAGGATTCCAACGAAGGGAACTTGTTCACTGGACATCTGTGAATACTGCTTTAAAAACACTTCCCTGGGTCCCGAGCTGCACAATATACATGGAAAGATACAAAGAACATAAAACCACATAACAGGGCTAGAGATGTGGCTCCGTAATATAGCACATGCCTAGCAGACACAAGGCCTTAGGCTCCATCCCCAGAACCAGAAATACTAAGAGCTGAACTCAGGGCCTTGTATATGCTAGGTCAACAATATGTCACAGAACATGCCACCACCACCACCCAGCTGCCTCACTGGCCTTTCTTTCCCACTGAGTTTTATTTTCTGTGTTTGTTTCTATTGGCCTAACGTTAAAATAATAGGAATTGACAACCCCCAAACAACAATATTAAATAAGTTGACAAACCAGGTGTGGTGGTGCATGTTTAGAGTTCCTGATATTTGGAAGGCTGAAATAGAAGAATCCACTTGAGCACAGGAATTTCAGGAGAACCTAGTCAGACCCACATCTCAAAAAAAAAAAAAAAAAAAAAAAAAAAAAAAAAAAAAAAAAAAAAAAAAAAAAAACAAGAAAAAATGTTGACAATCCCTGAATACCCATTAACTAAGTGGAATGGGCTAAGAAATTGGACAGGGAGAGATATTAAATGCTTAGTAGCTATGGTTAACCCACAGAAAAAAAATAACTGGCATAGAGATCAGAGGGGTAACCATGGTGCACTTAGTGATTGCAGGTAGCTGAGGGGAATTATGGGCTTTTGGGGATAGATTCACATTTAAATCTTAGATTATTTACATCTCAGTTATTCGATTTAATACAAGTGATTTCTGTTTGTCTTAGACCACCTCAGTTTTCTCATGTGGAAAATAGAGATGACATTACATACTTTTAGAAGAGATGCTTTGTAAGATGGCTGGGCTTAAGTAGGATGTGTGGAAGAGGGAAGAGTTTTTCTCTACTCTCTCAGGGCTTTCAGTAATTGAGCCTATTAAATAAACTGACAGCAGGCAGATTAGCAAGAGAAAATGAATGCAAAATGTATGATGTACAAAAAGGCATCGACATGAAAGAAAATGAATGTCAAATATGCAATGAGATTTAGAAATTTATCTATCCTCATCATAAGGGAGAGGGAGGCAAATGCAGACAACTAAGTTTTTTCTATTTTTTTTTTTTAAAGAAAAGTGAGTACGTCCTGAGGGGGGAGGAGTGGTGACAAAATTCCTCTGGGTATGATCCTGAACTCCAGGGTCTACTCCAGTGATAACTGTTTAGTCAGCCACAGTTGCTGAAATAACCAGAGAAATGATTCAAGACAATTAAGTTCCTTTTGGAAAATATATCTTTCTGCAGAAAACTTCAGTGGGAGTCCCTCCCTATAATTGTTCCAAAGTAGCATATTAGGTATATGACATCCTTCCAAATCTATTTGTCAAAGTTTTTAGAACTTCATCTCTCTCTTCTCTCTCTCTCTCTCTCTCTCTCTCTCTCTCTCTCTCTCTCTCTCTCTCTCTCTCTCTCTCTCTCCCTCCCTCCCTCCCTCCCTCCCTCCTTCCCTCTCCCTCTCACAGATACACACAGGCACACACACACACACACACACACACACACCATACACATGTACACACACCCATATACCACATCATATATTTGGATTTTACCCAAAGGAAATCAGAGTAAACACATATAGCAGTTCTCAAGGACATGGTAGAAATTATCAAATGCTAGTCTCCTTTTATGTATTAAATATATTAAATTTTGAACTAGAGCCCATATGTATTCACCACCCTTCTCTGAATGTTTGATGTGAATATCCATCTTCTTTGTAGCCATTTTCTTTCAGATGTCTAATGGACACCTCAAACTCAGCATAGCCAAAGCGTGACTTTCTCTCTGAAAATAGCTCAGTAAATGGCAACACCACTCTTTCATTGCTCAGGGAAAACAACAACAACCAAAACTCTTTGAAACCACCCTTGAATGCCTTATTCCCTATCTGTTACTTACCCCCTATCTGTTAGTGAATGGTGTCATTTATACCTTTAAAACATATCCAGAGCCCAATTGTTTCTCACCACCTCTCTGTCATCACCCTGGTCTATATATACCCTTAGTCTATATACACTTAATGCTGTGTCACCTGGACGACTCTTGGATTGCTAAAGCCTTTTACCAAGTCTAAGCCCTTTTGTTTTTCCCACTCTTCAACATATTCCCTATTAAGTCGTTCTGTTAAAATGATGTCAGTCTCCTCTGCATCAAATCCTTCCATGGCTCACTGGTTTTCTCTGAGTACTTACCTTGGTCTACCTTATCTGAATACTGAACTTATTTATTGGCTCCTATCCTAATACTGTTCTCCTTGCTTACTGTGTTAGTTACTTTTCTGTTGCTGTGGTGAAATACCATGACCAAGGCAACGTATAGCAGGAAGGGTTTAGTTGGTCTTATAGTTCTAGAAGAAGTATCTAGAATGGCAGGAGAAGCATGGCAGCAGATAAGCAGAGCAGAAAACTGGAAGTTCACATGTTCAATAGCAAACAGGAAGTGGGGCAAGGCTATAAACCCTCAAAAGCTACCCCATGTGGCACACTTCCTCCAAGTAAGTTTCCACCTAAAGGTTCTACAACCTTTAAACAGTGCCCCTAGCCAGGGACCAAGTGTTCAAATACAAGAGTCTATGGGGGAACATTTATCTTCCAAAGCACCACACTCACCCTGTTCAAAGCATGTGAGGACCTTTACTATTCCTTAAACTACTGAAGTATGCTGTCACTTAAAAATCCTTCCATCTGTATTCCCTCCTTGCTGGGAATATAGCTATATAGTTTCTTCCTTACTCCAGGACTCATCTAAGGTGTCACCTAATAAGAAATCTATTCTTGAACAACTTTCTACCATGCTCTGTTCCCTCTTTTACCATTTGACATACTGGATAATTATTGATTGTGAGATTCTTTTGCAGTCACAAATAAAATATCAGATCTATAATGACATAGATTTGTGTTTAATTTTGTGCATTGCTGTCTTAGTTAGGGTGTCCTTGCTGTGAAGAGACACCATGACCAAGGCAACTCCTATAAAGGAAAACACTTAATTGGGGCTTGCTTACAGTTTCAGAGGTTTAGCCCATTATCATCATGGCAGGGAGCATGGCAGCATGCAGGCAGAGTGCTGGAGGAGCAGAGAGCTCTACATCTTGATCTGAAAGCAGCTAGGAGGATACTGTCTTCCGCAGGCAACCAGGAGGAGGGTCTGGATCACACTGGCAAGACTTGAGCATATATATGAGACCTTAAAGCCCTATCCTGACAATGATACACTTCCTCTAACAGGGACACACCTCCTAATAGTACTACTTTCCATGGTCTAAGCATACTCAAGCCACCACAATTCTTTTCTTTACAAGGCAGTGCATGCCATACAATAGGATTTAAATAAACTTTTGTTGATGTGATGAATTAATTCTCCCATGGGAGTAAGAGGAACAAGGCTGGCATGGTCAGGCATTTTGCTAGACAGCCAAAGACTTTTTCTAATACAGTGATGGAGGAAGAGAAAACGGTCTCCTTGTTGGTGGCACTTCCTCTGAAGAAAAGAGTGCTCAGGGCCACACTGATAACTAAAAGAATGGAGGTGAGAAATGTTGGTTTAACATTCATCTCCTTTGTGACAGCATTTCTTATTAACTTGCATGTGAGTATCTACTGAGGCTATTTCAACTATGAGAAAACCAAAAGTTCACAGGGATAAAATCATTGGTACAAATCCACAGAGATTAAGTGGTACAGTATGAATTTGCATCTAAGTCTGACTGGATCAAAAATCCATGTTCTGTCCTCAAAATTACCTCCCACCTATTATCAGATCTCAAATGAAGCTTCATAGACAGAGCTAGGCATGCAGACTATTGGAGTCCTGGAGGGGTAGAGTGATAATCCAGCTCAAAGTCACTGTGTCTTCTCTCTTTTGCCTGTCTGCTGTTGCCACTATCTTTTACCTCCAACTCCAAGGCCATCATGCATACTATCCTCAGATGAATAAACTCAGATTTGGATTATATCAGGTCATCTTCCTATACAACAATCCTTAATAACTTCCCACTGATGAGAGAACATTGATCTGGCTCCTTGGCCTGATACCCAAGCTCTTCATTTGACCCTGAGCTCCTTTTTCAGCTGTGTTGCCACTCACTAGGCCTCTGCAACTGCTGCCTCTGGGGCTCTCACTATTCAGGAACAAATCCCCACTTCTTTGCCTTACACTGTCCCTTTTCAGTTTCCTTTCTCCTCTTTGTCTCTTTCCTATCATCTCCTCTACCTATTTAGAAAGCAATGCATTCTCCCCTTTTCAATTCTATATGGATGATGTGTGCACGCATGCACGTGTGTGTTCGTGTGTATGTGTGTGTGTGTGTGTGTGTGTGTGTGTGTGTGTGTGTATGTGTGTTTTTGCATGCATTGGTGTGCATATGTGTCTCTTTGTGTGTTTTTACGTGTGGGAATGCATGCACAAGCAAGTGTGCATCTCTATACAAAAACCCATGTCATATGCTTTCCAGAATCGATCTCCATTCAATTTATTAAAGCAGGAGCTCTCCATGAGCCAAGAGCTCTCCAGTTCCTGCTACTCTAGCTAGCTAGCTTGCCTTGGAGATGCCCTGTCTCTGCTTTTCAAGTGCTGGTGAAAGGTCCGGGACTCCCCAGAAAGGAGGTCCACTTAAGTCACAGGATAGCACGCACCCAAAGGACACACGAGAGACCGTCTTGCTGTAAAACACATGAATGAGGTGGTTTATTAAATCAGAGCTCTGGGTCAGCCCATATCCCCATATCTCACATAGGAGATAGAGGGACTGACCTCGTGGCTCAGGGGTCTAGCGCTTATATATGGGTGGGGTGGGGAAAAAGCGAACTTTCGAGCGGGTGCACAGGATTGGTTGTTTTACTTTTTTTTGAACACTAGCAGGCCGTACCATGGGGGCAGGGTGTAGTTCTTCCCTTGGCCAGTCAGTTTCTGGGATGTTCTTAACAGGCCTTTGTCCTGTAACTCCCCCTCCTCTGTAACTAATTAGAGGGGCCCAAACCTGCTGGCAGGTGCTTTTCTGCCCAAGGTCTAAGGCGAAAAATTTACACATATTTCATAAAATGGCCTTTATAATTTTTCACTCTACAACTTAAGTGGACCTCCTTTCTGGGGAGTCCCGGACCTTTCACTGGGATGACAAGCAGCCACCAGACCTTCCCATCTTTTTACATCAATTTGGTAAATTTGAATTATAGTCCTCAAGGTTGCATTGGTGTTACTTTATTTGCAGAGCTGTTTTCCCCAACAACAAGATATACTTGTTGAGTATATCTAATTCTTTACATTTATGAATTATGTTGTGATAATTCAGCTCATGGGTACTACATGTGATAATCACATGAAAATAGTTAGCATTTCTATCTCTGTATGCCTTTTCCAAGACCTAACTCATGCTCTACTTTCTGACGTGGCCTGACTGCCTGCCGTGTTCTCCACCAGGATGCCCTGCCTGTACAGCTTACCTGCCACTCACAGCATGCTATTCATGATTGCTAATTCATCCCCATTCTGTGCAAGTGTCTCATTTCCCCATCATACCTTCAATTCTCCTTGAAGGACAGGACCCTGTCCTAGCCCCCACAGGGCCTAGCTCAAGCCAGGGCTTACCAAATCTTTGCTAATGGATTAAGCACTCTGCACAGATGAATTTTAAGCAGGGTTTTGAAGTCAAAAGTGGTCTGGGTTTGACAGAAAGAAGACAGCTGCTCTAGGTGGAAGGCTCAGGGAAATAAAATGCTGAGCACAGTTATATAAGCAAGGCAGTCGGGAGTATTTAGGAAAAAATTTAAACACACACTCACAAAGGAGGTGGAACAGCAGATCTTTTACTCAATGGAGAAAAGGACTATAGTCATAACTGACAAAGAAATGTTTGCAGAAATCCAAAAAGAATGATAGGGGCATAGAAATTCCTCTTGTTATAAACAAGCAAGACGACACAACATGGAACAATGGTTTTATGATAACTTTGTGGCTATTCATGAGTGGATGAGCATATGAAAAAACTCTCACTCCATAAGAGGCATTTTTTTTTTCATTCAAAAACAGAAAGCCTTACTGGTGGCAGAATGTCATTTGCATCTATGTCCTCAGCAATACATTTCAGCCCCACCGTTCAGGCTATCAAGTAGCATTAAAACACAGGCTACATACTGTTCCACAGGGCCATGCTACATTTACATCAGGCCCAGAAAGAGACTACAGATTACATTTTAGTGGAGTGGGACTTTAAGAGAAAATTTACAGTGTTTTTGTTGTTGGTGGTGGTGGTGATTGTTTTTTATTTGTTTTTTTTGTGTGTTTTTTTTTTTTTTTTTTTTACAGTTTCTTACATTCAGAATAACTGCGTGTGGTAGATGAGCCATTGTGTCTGATTTAACAGGAAAGAACATCACGTTCAGAGGAGTAGACTGATTTACTTAACGTCACAGAGTCAGTAGCCTTGAATTTTCGCCTGGGGTTCACTTTCTTACTAACATTGTGCTGTTCATTTACCACACTTGTGTTTGTGTACTTGATCTGACCAAAGCTCTTATTGATTTTTCCATGATCTGAATTTCCTAGTCATAGGTAATATGAAACTTACCCCAAGGATCTGAGCTCCAGAAAGTCAAGCCTTCTCTAGGAAATGATCTTAGTTCTATAAGAAACACCTAAAGGCATCTGAAGTTGTAATAACTATCCCAATTTCAGCACAGCTCAAAACAGGCATGTCAAAACTTAATTTTTCTAAAAAGTATTGACCTCCCACTTGTGTCCACAGGTAACTAAAAGAAGGATGTAAGTCTGACATCTCTGCCTTCATTTTGTTGCTGTCTCTTTTACTTTGCCTGAGTACACAGAGACAAGTCATTGTACTGAACCTACAATTATCTTGGATTGTAGGGACAGTAAAACTCACAGGAGACATGATTCCCACAAGAAGAGGACACTTATCTCTAAGGGCAAGTTTGTATTCCCAGTAACTAACAGATTAACATTTTGACATTTTATAAGACCATCTTGTAAGACAGACTAGCTGAGACAGCATTTTAGTTTGTTTCTATAATTAACACCATAAGCAAAATCAATTTGGGGAAAGGGTTTATTTTAGCTTACAGCTTATAGTCTATTATAAAAGAAATCCAGGGCAGGAACTCAAAGAAGGAACCTGGAAGCAAGAACTAAAGCAGAGACCACAGAGGAATACTGCTTACTCCCAAATTCATGTTCAGATACATTTTGTACAGCCCAAGCCTACATGTCTAGGGAAGGCACTGCCTACCATGGACCGGGCCTTCTCACACCAAGCATCACTAATTAATAATAACAATAACAATAACAACAACAACACCCATCCACATGCCCATAGGCCAATCAATGGGAACAATTTTTCAGTTGGGGTTCCCTCTTTTCAGATAACTCTAGATTGTGCCAAACTGACAAACACTAAGCAGCACAGACAATAATGGGTTAGAGGTGAGTGTACCACTTAATTATACATGTCTCTTGAGCCCCATTGAAATCCAACTCTTATGTCTATCTCATCAGACTTGGGAACATTGGACCTATTTACAATTTTCTCTCTGCAATGTGCCTTGAATTAGTCTTTCTCTGCTTTTCACCATTTGGGACAGGTGGACAAGCCTCGCTTGTTGGGGATGCTGAAGCCCAGACTTTCATTCTATAGATTTCCCCATTTAGATAAATGAAGTGTCAATGTTGAGAGATTTAAGTATTCAACACATCAAAAAGTAAGAGGGTATGTACCAGACAGCAGCATTAAGTGTTAGAGATAAGAATACAAAGAATAATGCAATATACATATTTTTAAAGAGAACTTTGTTTTTCATAAATGCAATTTCATGAAACAGTGAGCAAACTGGCCTTGTTACCCTACCACCACCACCACCACTACCACCATCACCAAACTTCTGAGCTGGGCCAAATCACCGGGACATTTCTAGGAGCTAGGAGTGCTAAGTCTTACCACTTTAAGGGAAACTTTGAGCAAAAGATCCAAATTATCTCATTCAAATAATTTCTTGGGCCAGCAAGATGGCTTAGTAGGCAAAGGCACTTGCTGCCAAGATTGAGTGCCTGAGATTCATCCTCAGAATTCATGAAGTGGAAGGAGAGGACCAACTCCAACTTCTGCCTGCTGTCTTGTCTAACACACACACACACACACACACACACACACACACACACACACACACGGAATAAATAAATGTAAAAAAAATTTTTAAAAAGGCTTCCCTTAAAAATACTGAGAAAGGGGCTAGAGAGATGGTTCATTTGTTAAAGGTAATATACACTAAAAATGTACCCTCCCATATAGACTTTAAGCAATTCTCTTGTCTGCCTAGTGCTTGCTGAAGGCTCAGAAAGAATTGGGTAAACTGTCTGGCTCCTGGAAATATGGAAATTGTAGAAGCCTAGGTTCAAGATGAACAGTTAGTACCTGAAGACAAGTTGAACTTGAGTCTTAGGTATCAATGTTTAGTAATACAATTATACTTTTGTATAATACACATATAAATGATAGAATTGGGGTGAAGGAAATAAGTTAAGGGAGAATTTGTTACATGCAAAATATTATCTAAGTATAATATATTAAGGTAATAATGTAATCTGTAGTCTCTTTCTGGACCAGATAGATGTCTATGTTTCTGGGCATGTTATTCAAAAACCAAAATACACACAAATAACAAAGTAGCAAGCTAATTTTTTTTTTAAAAAAAGCAAACAATCAAAACAACAGAATGGATACATTGCAAGGAAACAGTACACCATCTGAACTCGAATACTCAAGAATCACTAGTTACTGGGAAAGAAGAACAAGTTGCTAGGGATGGAGTGTAAGTGCTCTGCTCTTTGATTGATGGCCATGGGTTATGTTAGTACTCATCGTGTATGTCCTTCCCTATGATGCATCTGATTTTCATCATTTGCATACCCTATCATACATGGGCATAAGATCTACAGTAAGTAGAAGATTTTCTTGGAAAGTTCTTTGTGAGGCCCAGTGTTGTGCTATTCACATGTCCCTACAACCAGTTTAGGCTGGATTAATGCTTTTAACTGACTTCAGGATGGGTTTGATCACCAAAGGTGAGTTACCCAGGAGCTGCTAGAGAGGAGCAACCCACTGCATTGTTTTGGAGTGTGTTAGACCTGCCACTTAATGTAGGCCAGGGCCCAAGGTTACTAAATGAATTTCTGGGAAAGGGGTGTATGTGCTGCTCAAGTGAAGTGGAATCCCAGGTTGCTAAGCTCTCTCCATGTTTTCCAGATTCAATAGTTGTATTGAGTACCTACTATAGCACCGTTTGGAACAAAGTTGCATTTTATTATTACTTGATCTTCAGAAATAACCTTAAGGGTATATTGCTCTTTTACCTATATGTTGAAAAATAAAGGCTCTGCAAAAAGTAATATGTCTAACCCATGCGGCAAATTACAGTGCTGTCCTGATTCAAAAGTCTACATTCTTTCCACAATAGCATGAGGGACAGTTTATTTTTCATACTCAAAACTCCAAGAAAAGGCCAAGGAGATGGCTCATTAGGAAAAAAAAAACATTTGGCACAGAAGCATGATGACCTGTGTTTGAACCCCAGAAGCCATGTAAAATATTGGGTGTGTTTGTATGCATCTATAACCCCAGCACTCACTCATTGAGATGGGAGCCACAGACATGTGACAAGCTTATGAGCTAGAATAGCCCAGAGTATGCTCCACGAGACATTCAAGACAAACACTGACTCAACAAGATGGAAGACAAGAACCTCCTTCTCAAAGTTGTTCCCAGACCTCCACCCATGCACAATGGGATGCATGCACACGTAGTTACATACTTATACACACAAGAAAGAAAAGCAATAACTTTAATATTTTAATTCAAAGAATAAGTTCTCCATGATGCTTAATATGAAATTGTGTCAGCTGGTAGTACTCTGTCCTCATCCCTGTATGGTCTTGGAGTCTAAATAGAAAGGCATGATAAGGAACTAAAGCCAAATTATATCGCTGAAGTCATAAAACTAAATAAGAAAACACCAACTACAGAAAGTAGAAACACCAAATATTGCACAAGATACAGTCCAAAAGAAATGTTGGCATATGCCTGGGGCTCTGAAAGTGTCTGAAAATTGCTACCACAAAAGAGTAGCCTTGGTGGGGACTAGGAAATGCTGCTCACTGGTGAAGAGTTGCCTGGCATGCATGAAGCCACAGGTTGCATCCTTAGTACTGAGGAGGGGAAGAATCATGGTAGGGAGGTGGGGTAAATTATCTCAGGGGCTTTATATTTTTCTTTTATTTGTCCATTTGTTATTCCATTCACATATCCACCCACATTTCAGAGAGATTTGAGTATCAGTTTACTTCTGTACACCGCATGAACTAATGGATGAAATACCAGGAGGCCAAATCTAGCATCCCATAAACCTACAGCAGTCCTGACCATCATCTTAAGCCTTCTTTTCATACAAGTTCATTTCAGTCAATTTAAGGATTTTATTTTGCCTGTGGGAACTACTATCCAATTAACACTGGTAACACAAGCTTTGCTTGACTGAAAGGTACCTTACATACTGGCTGCGGAAGAAGAATCTTCCACAAACTCCTTTGCTAGGAGACTGCAAACTAAGCTCTACCTGGCAAATGAAAACAGGATGCATAGAGACAGGAGTTGAGACATTAAACACACGCCTTGTGGGGAAAGCTGCCCTTCGGGAAGTGCCAAATTATTTGGGAGTAGAGAGACTAACTACCTGAGAGAGGAGACCATGCATGATCTGAGTGGCACTGCTATTCATATTCATCACAAGTTGGACCCTTAGACTTAAAACCTTAACTCTACAACACCAAATGTGACACCCCCAAATGCATCCGAATCCTGCTTTCTTTAACGTCTTACATGAAAAACAAAAACCCCGAAATTTTCAAACCCATGTTCTCATCCTCTAATCAAGAGGTCAGATATCATGAAAGGCCCCATGGAGACCAACTAGTCTGCCCAAGTACTTTTCAAAAAGAAGCTAAAGCTTTCAAAGGCCTTTAAGTTAGCACACGTGTCAGGCTAAAACCCAACTGGTTCTCTCTGTCTTTTATTGCTCAAGAAACTACTTTACATACCTACATCGGACAATCTTTAAGTCATTTTCAAAACACAGGAGTTACTCCTGCTTGTTTCATTTCTGTCTCCAGAAGCATGGAGCTGAAAGACTAGAGAGAGGTTCCTGGCCTAGCTTCTGACTTCTAGTCCCATTTCCTACCAACTCTGACAGTTTGCTCCAGTTGTGCTTGTCCTTGACCTTTTCCTGCATCTCATTCCTGTGCTCCACCAGATGAACATTACGTTCTTCTTTTCCCTCTGCCTTTTGGGATCCTGCTACTGACCATGATTCTCTAATTAGTAACATTTCTTCTCTAAGTGGGTCCCTAAATGTGCTCCTAAAATTCTGAAATTTGAGGGGAAAATGAAAAGTGTCTTGAATAAATAAATAGTTCATATACATGCATTTGGAGGAAGCTGAAGATCAGAATTCTCAGGTTAACTGGCTAGAGGGAGTACTGGTTGGACTTTGCTGTTACCATTGTTGCTTTGAAAATTCTTTAAAAACAAAACCTAGTTACGTTGAAACAATCACTGTGAACTGAGCTGATCCTTCCTGTGCAGACAAAATGGCCAAAGGATAGGCCCCACTTGGGCCTATAGTTCCTTGCACAAAGATAATCTAGGGTTAAAGAGTAAGTGCTTAAAGGTTAAAATCCTGTCTCTGGTGAAAACAGAAAAGAAACACATGTAGACATCTTTAACTCAAAAGTCAATGAAAGAAAACAGAAGATGGAACCAGTTCAGAACAGAACTCAAAAATGAATGGATTTTCACACTAATGGAAAATTGCACTACGTCCACGGGACAGAAATCCATTGCATTGCACCATTCTGAATTCCTTTGCATTTCTGTGGATAAGAGCATTTTATATTGTTTCTGGTTGTCTACAACTTATAAATTGTTAAATAGTTCAAGGCCAATGGGAGGCCCTGATAACCTTGAGGAATGCACCAGTCAGAACATCCAGTAATCAGTTTTTGCCCATTTAGTCTTTCACAATTTTCTCTGACACAGGAAAGAACTGTTGTAATCAGCCTGCTTTTAGGTCAGCAGGCCGTGTAGCCCTTGGGGAACAGGTTAGGGATGGCAGCCTAGATGTTGGCCTAAGAAAACTGCTGGAAGGGTAATTTGACACTTAAAAGAGAGTTAACAATGTCCAAGATGGATTAAAGAAACCAAGGGTGGTTTGTCCAAAACCTCAGGAGCTAGGAAATCTGACAAGTGGAGAAATCCACCCATGAGACTGAAAGCAGTGGGTGATGGCCTGACGAGCTCTGCTTAAAGGAAAACACATGTCTCTCCCCTTGCCTACTCTCACAGGGCCCAGCAAAGACATCTGGTTGAAATACACCTTGATCCTTGCCTGGCAACAGAGTACAAATAAATACAATCTTCGTGAACAGGCTCACTGGGAACTTCAGGAACACACTAGGGAGGATTGTGAAGAATTCTGTCATTTTTCTCTTGCACTTCACACATTGTGTAACTGATTTTCTATTTACTGCTCATACAGCTTTGAGTTTTATGTATGTCTGAAAACCAGTAGAGGCACCCAAATCAAAAGCCAACTGGAGGGGCTTTGTTGATGGTTTTCTCTATTCTTCCACAGTATCCATCAGCTTCCCTTTATGCTCAGCTTGAGCATGCCTGGCATGTGGCATTACTTGTGTAGTATGGAAGAGTAAATGTGTGTGGGGAGGTAACCTGAATACTTTGGACCCTTTTGTACTTGTCACCATTCACACACACACACACACACACACACACACACGAGTTAAACACAAGCACTGCAGTAGCTTGGGTGTGATAGTATACACTTTGTAATCAAAGCAGTTGGAAGGTAGAGGGAGGAGGCTTGGAAGCTTGAAACCAATTCTGGAATACACAGCAAAACCTTGTCTCAAAACTTGTTGTTTTAGAAGGGATGGTGGAATGAATGGCTCAGCAGGTTAAAGCATTTGCCAAGCACCTAAGTGCAATCCCCAGCACCCACACTGAAGGAAGAAAACTGACTCCCAACATCTATGTGCTTTGACTTACTTGTAGGGAAGCACAAACACATTAATAAAATTTAACTGACATAACAGCAATAAGCCTTAATCAGAGAAGTCTCTCACAAGGAACAGTGAATGAAGAAATTCATGGATGCCCAGGATACTGAAAATATGTGACAAATGTGGGCCAAGCCCTAAGTCACTTGTACCACCCACAGCTCGGCAAACACCATGGATTAGGGAGTTTAAGTATACAGGAACTAGAAGATAGGGCAAAGGGCTGCGAAATGCCATTCCCTAGATGCCACACAACCATTTGCAATCATTAACCCACTTTAACTTTGGTTCCTATACTGGGCCCACTCAAGACAAGCCCTATCAACAGTCAAGGAGGGGGGAGGGGTTCCCAGGGCTCTACACTTTACCGCTGAACTATTATTGCTCACCAGTTTAGAGAGAGGTGAGACTCAATGTCTTCAGCTGTGTACCCTCTGCTAAGCCCATCAGGCTCCAGCAGGTAGCTCCAAAGCCATGGCCCCACAGATAACCCTGGTTAATCTTGGTAGGCCACAAAACAAAATGAATAGATAAGAACATAAAAGAGAGAGAGATTTGTAGGGAGGTTAGATGGGATGGTAGTTAGAGTGGTCAGTAGTCAAGCTGCATACATGAGAAACTGTAAAAAATAATAGTACACATAAAAAGCAAAGAAAATAGAAAAATAAATAAATAAACAAATGAAACAATAATGAGCTTCAATTTTATACTTGCCAAGTCAAAAAAAAATATCAAGCACATGTTGGTTTGGCTTTAAGGGGACAAAAATGAAAGAAAAAAAGCCCTTCATGCTGTTCTAGTAGCAAGATAAAGTAAAACAATTCTACAATTCTTTTAAAGGGTGATTTAGCAATATATAAGTATGAGAAGTCATAAAAATATTCATGACCTTTCATGTAGCAATTTCACTCCTGGAAATTTGTCATTAGGCTTATCATTCAAAAGAATGGAAAACTATATACATAAATATACTTTACAATGCCATTAAGCATAATCTCAAAAGACCCCTACAGTTATAGCCAAGTGTCCAACAAAACTAAAGTGAATTAAAACACAGATTGAATGAAATATTGCATAGAAAATAAAAGTAACAGCTCTGTTGGCTATGGTGGCACACACCTGTAATCCTAGCACTGCGAATGCTGAAGCAGTCATATTGTAAGTTAAAGGGCAGATTGAGCTATTGAGACCTTGTCTCAAAGGAGTCATAATTCTGAAGATTGCAACAAACATGGAAAATCCTAAATGCAATAAACATTAAGGCAAAAAGAGAACTCACAATTGCATAGACAGTTTCATTACACTGTAAGAACAGTGTCTCTGGGTAAAGATACATGATGCTCCAGCCATCGAATCAGATCTTCAGATCTTCACCTCTCCCTCCAATCCATAGCAGGCTATCTGCTGCAGCCTCTCCTCACTCTTTGTCCCTATTCCTAGGGGACTAAGGAGATTCTGGTGGAAAACTATATTTTCTTCCTTCTGGTGGAACCCCTCAACAACCCCCTGTTAGCCCAACCCCATTCCTAAGTATCAGCTCCTAATACCCAGAAACCCGTTTTACCTGGACACACCAGTGGCCATATGTACTAGAATACCAGAAGAGCTGCCTACTAAGCAACACACAGCCATCACACTCTCCTAAGAACGAGAGAAAGCAACCAAAACCAAGTAGCAAAACACGCACCCAACAAAGACATGACCAGACATCAGCACTTAGAAATACAGTCTTCCCAAATCCAAATGCCTAGATGTCAGCATGTAAACACCATTATACCAACCAAGACAATATGCCTCCACTAGAGCCCAACAACTCTACTACAGAAAGCCCTGACCATTACAACATGGCTGAATAATAATAAAATACTTACAAATGGAATTCAGGAACACATCAAAATAATCATCCACTAAGATCAAGTAGACTTCATCCTAGAGATGTAGGGATGGTCCTGAGATGCCAAATCTTTTAAGTTCATTTTAGAGAGCCTGGCCTAAGTTTGAACTCAAGTAAACTAACAGACTGGTCCCTAGCATTAGTTTCCAAGTTGCCTCCCAACAAAACCTGAGCCTAGCTCCAATCTCTAGGCTAATCCCTAACAAAACCAGCATCTCCTGGTTACACCCTCAACAAGACCAGTGTCTCCAGGTTATTCCCCCAACAAACCTCTACCCCAGGTTACAAGCCTACCCCCTGCCTAATGACCACCAATGCAGAGGGGAGCCTAAATTAAGTTTACAATATGACTCTCAGCACCAGCCAATTATGTTAAATGTCACAGGAGCTTTCCAATTAGATGCTTGCACACATTCTCCCTGCTTACTGCTTACTATAAAGCCTTAGCCCAATAGACATTAGGGTCTCCCTCACCACCAAAACTGTCCTGTGTCATGGCAGTGCATTGCAGGGTCCTGAGCTAGTTCGATTAGAATAAAGACCCTGATGTGAGTTGCATCAGATTGGCTCCTGTCTCTTCTTAGGGGGACCATTAACATTTCCCTGGCACTACAGTCTAACATACAAAAATTTATCAATGTAAATCCACCATATAAACACACTGAAAAAAAAAACCACACAATAATCACTAGATGCAGAAAGGGCCTGTGGCAAATCTAACATCTCTTCATGATAAAAGTCCTGGAGTGATTAGGTATACAAGGGACATAGCTAACACAATAAAGACAATATAAAGCAAGCCAATAACTAACATCAAACTAAATGGAGATAAACTTAAAGCAATTCCACTAAAATCAAGGAAAAGAGAAGGCTGCCTCCTTCTTCCTATCTATTGAAAATACTACTTGAAATTTCTTGCTAGAGCAATAAGACAACTTCAGGAGATTAAGGGGATACAAATTGGAAAGGTAAGAAGTTAAAGTATCTTTATTTGCAAAAGATACATATGATGTATACTATCATACATAAGATAGTATACATAAGTGACCCTAAAACTTCCATCAGGAAACTCCTACTGCTGATAAACACTTTCAGCAAAGTAGCTGATTAAAAAATTAACTCACAAAAAATAAAAAATAAAAACTGTAGTTTTTCTATATACAAATGACAGATTGAGAAAGAAATCAGAGAAACAACACATTTTGCAAGAGCCACAAATAACATAAAATATCTAGGGTAACTCTAACCAAGCAAGTGTATTATAAAAAACAAGCAACTTGCATGATAAAACTTCAAGTCCTTGAAGACTGGTAGGATTAATATAATAAATATGGCCACACTACCGAAAGCAATCTATAGGTTCAATGCAATCCACATCACAATCCCAACATAATTCTTCAGAGATCTTGAACAGGCAATTTTTATCTTCACATGGAAACACACACACATGCACGCACACACGTATGTGCACACACACATCATGCATGCTTTTATTACTACAGCTCTGTAGTACCACTTGAAATCAAGGATGGTGATGTTTCTGGAAGTTTTTTAGTGATAAGAATTGTTTTAGCTACCCTGGGATTTTTGTTTTGTTTTGTTTTTAGCTATGAAATAGAGTATTATTCCTTCAATATCTCTAAATAATTTTTATTGGCATAGAAACAGACATATAGATCAATGCAATCGAATCATAAATCCATACACCTATGGACACCTAATTTTTAATAAACAAGGCAGAAATACATGCACTCGGAAAAAGCATCTTCAACAAATGTGCTGGTCAAACTGGACAGTTGTTGCATGTAGAAGAATCCAAATAGATTTTTATGTACCATTCTGCACAAAACTCAACTCTTAACAAATCACCATTAGTGTAGGCACTAAGATCATCAAGTAATAAATGGAATCTCATGAAATTGCAATGCTTCTTAAGGCAAAGGACATTGTCATTTGGACAAAGCTAATATCCACATATAAATACATATCTTATTTGTCTTGTATTTGAGATACCTCACTCAGGATGATAAATTATCTAGTTCCATACATTTACCTGCAAATTTCATTATCACATTTTCTTTATCCATACTGGCTATTATGAATGGGCAAGGAGATTTTCACCAACTATACATCCCATAAAGGACTAATCTCCAAAATAGATAAAAAATTCCAAAACCTAGATTTCAATAAAACAAACAATCCACTTAAAATGGGGTAACGATATAAGCAGAGAACATCCAAAGCAGGAAACTGAAATGTCTGAGAAGCACTTAAAAGAATGTTCAACATCCTTAGCTATCAGGGAAATGCATCAGAATGGCTAAGAACAATAAAAATCAGTGACAATTAATGCCGACAAGGATGTGCAGTAAAGAGAACACTCAACCATTGCTAGTGGAAATGCAAATGTGTACAGTGTTTTTCACTATGGAAATCACTGTGGGGCTTACTCATGAATATGGGAATCAATGTGCCGCAATACCACTCCTGGGCAAATATATACAAAAGATGCACCATTATACCACAGGGAAACTTGCTCAACCATGTTCATTGCTGCTCTTTTCATAAAAGCCAGAAACTGGAAACAACCTAGATGATCCTCAACAAAAGAATGAATAAAGAAAATGTGGTACCCCAGCTATGCCTCTCTTGGGCACATACTCAAAGGACATTTCATCCTACCACAGAGTCACTTGCTCAATAATGTTCATTGCTGCTTTTTTCATAATAGTCAGAAATTAGAAACAACATAGATGCCCCTCAACAGAGGAATGGATAAAGAAAATGTGGTACATGTACACAATGGAGTATTAGTTAGCTGTTATAGTGAAATCATGTATGGAACTAGAAAAATATCATCCTGAGTGAAGCACCTCAGTTCCAGAAAGACAAATGTGGTATTTATTCACATATATGTGAATATTAGTTCTTAAGTGAATAATAACCAAACCACAATCCAGAACCACAGAGGTTAGAAAAAAGATAAGGGGCTAAGGAGTACAAATAGATCCTGTTAGGAAAGAGAAATAGAATAGACAATTATGGATAGATATGGGGACTGGAATGAAAGGATCAAGTAGGGAGGTGTAGGGGACAGGGGCATGAGAAGCAAGAAAGTATGTGGAGAGACAGCTAAAACTAAGGACCATTTGAGGGGTAGTATGGAATTTTAATACAGTAGAAGTTTCCTAACATATATGCATATATGAAAGCAATTTAGGTGAAATTGCCAAATAATAAGGGAAGACAGAGCCCTAACTGGCCATCAAGATGTCACCAAATTGAACCTTCCAGTACTAGAAATGGGTTGTGTTTAATTGATCTAATTGGGTTGTTGGCCAAAGGGGACCCATGGGAATCCACAAACACCCTGGCTATTGCCAAGACTATAGGTTGCTGTACACAAATTGGCAGCAAGGCCCCACTGATAAAGACAACAATTACACAACTAATTGAACATGGAGAAGTTGAGCCAGTGCCTACATAGAGTCTTCACCCCATCTTCTAGCATCTTTGGTACAGAGCACAAAGGTGCTCTGTATGCTACCAAAGGAGAAACATAAATATCAACCTAGCCACAAACTTTGATATTCTGTCTGAAAGATATACTAGTGCAATTGTGATACAAAGCTTATGTGAGTAACCAACCAGTATCTGATATGTCATAAAACCCACTGCACAAGATGAAACCGATACCCAACACTGCTTGGGTGAACAAGAACCTGAGATTAGATTGCCTAGAGACTTGGGGTAAAACCAAATACTAGTGTCCTACTAAAAGAACATAGCCATAAAGTGACACCTAATGGTATTCCACTATGCTCATAGATCAGTGCCTTGCTCAGCCATCATGAGAGAAAATTCCTCCTGTAGCAGATGGAAAAAAATTCCAGAGATCCACAGCTAGACATTATATAGACAGTGAGAGATCTTAGAATCCTCAGCCCTAAAAGGAATGTCTTCATAAAATCCCTCCTCTCAGTGCTCAAGGAAGCCTACAGAAGAGGAGGCAGAAATAGTGTTAGAGCCAGGGGTGATGGGGGACACCAAGAAAACAGCATCCTCTAAATCAAGGAGCAAAGCTCATATGAGCTCACAAAGACTGAAGCAGCATACACAGAGGCTGCATGGGCCTACACCAGGCCCTCTGTGTATATACTATGGCTTGCAGTTTAATGATTTATGTGACTCCTGAGTCTGTGAATGACTGGGTCTCTGATTCTTGGGCCTTCTCCTGGGTTTCCTTTTATTTGTTGTTTTATCCATTTCTAGTGTTAGTTTTGTTTTGTATCATTATATTTTATTTAAAAGAAACAGATACATGAATACAGTTGTATTCTGTGATGAGATAAGAGAGAAGAAATACTGGCTCCTTTATTCCTTTCATGGCTTAGAGTTGGAAAAATAAGCTAAAAACTTCTAAAGCAAATAAATGAGTAAAAACAGTGCTGGCCGAACATCTAGCAACCTAGTATTAGAATCCCTGCTCCCCGGGCAGCATTTATGGATCTACCAGCTCTTGCCATCTGCTTCTAATCCTGAAGGAGGGACTTGGAGAAAACAGGGGAGTTACTAAAGAAGAGACACCCAAGACAAAGTGCCCATGGAAGGCAGGAAAATTTCTCTGGACTACCTCTGCTTATTATGATAAAGAACATGAGCATTTCAAAGGACCAGGATCACCCCAACCCCACTAAATATTACTTAATGATAGAAAACCTTTGCTGTCAGCAACTGGCAAAATAGGTGCTTCTTTCCTAGAGGGCACAATGATTACTTATTTATTTGGATGATTATCTAGGTAAATGATATAAGAACAAGAAAGATATATTTAAACTTCATCAGGCTTGATGGCAATATTCCTTTAGTCTCAGGACTGGGGAATCAGAAGCAGGTGGATCTGTGTGAGTTCAAAGCCAGCCTACACAGTTAACAGCAGGCTAGCTGGTGATATAAAGTGAGACCTTGTCTCAAAAATAAAGGATATTTTAAAATCATAATATGTAATAATTCTATCATGTGAATAAAATTTTCTTTCTGAATGTTAATTGCAATGAGGAAGAGTTATTTTACATATTTTTGACTCTAGCATGTATATTTGAATTCTATATTTTTTTGGTCACGATGTCATAAACATGGGTTTTTACTCAGTCTTTGTACCCACTTTAATGGCTGCATATTTTCTGCTCTTGATGAATCAGCAGTCATCGAGCTATGTCTGTAATATTGGTCACTGACGTGAGCTTCTAGCTCTTTTCTAAGCCTTCATTTAATTCTGATTTGAAAGAAGGAAGCTTTTTTTTTTTTTTGAAGAGTACTGTTTAGCTGATTGAGGCCAAAGCCTTCCAAACCCTCCTAGAAAGCCAACACTTATCTTTCCAATATTGTGGACAATGGACAGTCCATTAAGGTAATTCTCAAAGAGAAAGCAGAAAACGAGCAGCTCTTGGAGATTGCTGGAGTTTGGAATAAAATTGCTGCTATGTTTTGCTCTATTCTGTTTCTAACTAGACAAGAAAAAAAAATCACTCTCATGGGACAAATCAGAAGGAAAACACTGAAGTTGCTTTCCTGAGCTGAAGAGGGCTTTAAAAGCCTGAAATTCGCATTGTGTCTCCAGCTCTGACTAACTGGGTGGTTGGTACACCTTTCAGTCATCTCTCATCTCTGAGGAGTTGGACCTCATGGGAGCTAGGAGCCTCCTCTAATTCCAAGTCAGCCTCCAGTTACCCATTAGTCTCTTCTGCAATCTTGTTAACTTTTATTTTTAAAAACAGATTTATTTTATGTTATATCTATGTGTGAGTGCCTGAATGTATGTGTATTGTATACATGCCTCCTGCCCACAGACCACCATCAACAGAAACCTTGGAAGTAAAGTTCCAAGTGGTTTTTGAGCTACTACATGGGTGTCAGGGACTGAACCTGGAACCCCTACAAGAGAATGGCTGAGCAACATCTCCAGCACCCTGTTGACTTTTTGTCCTAACCAATCCAAACAATTTTCACTCCAGAAAGCCCATACTCCACTTTGTTTCCTTCACGTTCAGAAATTTACCCTGATTCCACCTTTTACTTGGCTGGGACTAGTAGATATTCTTCACGTGGTATGAACTGCATCAGCCTTCTCCATTTTTTATTATTAATCATTCCATTTATTTATATCTCAAATGATATCCCACTTCCTATAGGAAAAACAATATCAGCTGGCTGGACCACCGCCTGCTCCCAGCTCTCTCCCTTATCCATTCTCTTCTTTCTTGTGTCAGAGAAAGAAGCCTTTCATTCTTTCATCTTTTTATCTTAATCTCTTTCTCCATAGAAATGGCATCCTGTCAAGGACAGCTGGTGACAATGTTTTCTGTTTCTCTTTCTTCTGCTTCCTTCCTCTGTACACATACTCAGATATAATTCATGTTAAAAATAAATGAGCAAATAAACAAGCAAAAAAAAAAACCCTTCAGGGGCTTGAGAGCCCCTGATAATTTGTTGGTTAAGAGCACTGGCTGCTCTTCCAGAGGACCTGTGTTCAATACCCAGCACCTACATGGCAGCTCATACTCTCTGTAACACAGAGGACCTGACACTCTCACACAGAAAAAAACTTCCCTGGATTTAGTAACATGTCAAGAATTTATTCTGTCTCACGCCATTTTTCTTTTTTTGGTCAGCAAACTAAAAACTAGTCATCTATTCTCTGGTTTGTCTTGAATCTATAATGCCACCAGTAACAGTTGAATATCACATTCATTTACATTCATCTTCTTTGGTAACTACTTCTGTTCATTTTTGCCAGGGTCTCTTATACTTCCAGTCTGTAAACTATTCTGAAATACTGGGAGTAGACTCTAGCAGTATGTACATGGTAGTTGAAATATGCACCTGTAAAGTGGGAAAGAAAAAAATACTTCAAAATAATAAAATTATTTCATTTTCTTTATCTTATATAAGGTCTAGTGTCTGTCTCTGTTGCTTTCTGACTCTGTCTCCCTGTCTATGTCTCTCTATCTGTTTCTGTCTGTCTGTCTGTCTCTCTCTCTTTTATAAGTTCACTCATGTGCATGTGCGTATGTGTGTTTTATGCGTTACTGGGTGTCAGAGGGAGGTTATGTTACTTTCATAACTAAAAGGAGTTCTTAGCAGACATAAGAAATAAAAAAACGCCTAGGTCCTGCCAGGTATGGTGGTATGCTCTTATAATTTCAGCGCTTAGGAGGCTATGGCATGAGAATCATCAGTTCAAGGCCAGCATGGGTTTCACAGAAAGTTCAAAGACAGTTCAAAGTTGTATATATTATGTGTTATGTAGTGTAGATGTTATCCCAACAGCTACTCTTGGCCTTCTATGGTCTCTCTTGTTTCTCTTGCACACTTGGTGATCTTATTTATCCCCATGCACAATCATAATACCAATGGCAATGACTCCCATGTCTATTCTTTAGTCATTGTTGTTCTTTCTAGATTGACTACCTTACACCAATAGGACCTCTACTGAGACCTTAGCATGAAACCTTAACATGTCTAAAACATTGGCCATGTTTTTACTTCCCAATATTCAGAGCTCTGTTCCTTTTACCCTAAGCTATATGTGGTGATTTGAGTGAAAATGGCCCCAATAGGGCCATATATTTTAATATTTGCTCACCAGTTAGTGGAATTGTTTGGGAAGGATTAGGGGGCATGGCCATGTTAGAGGAGGTGTGTAACTAGAAGTAGGCTTTGAGGTTCCAAAAGCCTATACTAAGTCCAGTCTCTCTCTGGCTCTCTGGCTCTGTTGCTTTCTGACTCTGTCCCTGCCTATGTCTCTCTATCTGTTTCTGTCTGTGTCTCTCTCTCTGTATCTTTTACAGGCTTACTCATGTTACATGTATGTGCATGTGCGTGTGCATGCGCATGTCTGTGTGCGTGTGTGTTTTATGTGTTACTGGGTGTCAGATGGAGGGTCTCTCACTGTCAAGCACTCTACTACTGGGCTATAACCTAGCCCTGTTTTAACATTTTTCCCCAAAAATTTGGAGGCAGGATCCTTCTGAGATACCCAGATTCATCTGAAACTCACTCTGTAGACTGGGTAGGACTTGAACTTGTGATTTCCCTGTCTCAGTCTCCCTAGGTGGGATTAAAGGGCTGTACCACAGCAGGCTAAGCTGTTTTGTCATTTTTCAATTGCTTAGTTTTATATAGTTTTTTACAAAGCAAAAGATTGATTTTTTCCTTTTTCTTATTCTTTCTTTTTATTATTTCAGACAAGATCTTGCTCTAAAGCTCAGACTGGCCTTTTACTACTGACTCTCTTGCTTTGGTCTCCTGAGAACTGGAATTTACATATGTGTCCCACCATTCTTGATATAAGCAAAGTTTTTTGTTAACTTTGATATAGTCCAATTTACCAATTTTTCTTCTTAAAACAGATCATGTTTTTAGTGTATAGTACAGAATTTAACCTAGACCTGTGTCCCAAATAATTTCTTGTTTTTACAGCTTTATGTGTAATATTTTAAGCCTGTAATCCATGTTTGGTACGTTTTATACAAGGTAGACATAAATTTCATGTTTATGGATGTTTAAGTACTCTAGCATTGCTTATTACAGTATCTGCTTTTTCAGTTGAATAGAGTTCCTACTATTGTCAAAAATCGGTTGAGCATGTCTATTTCTAGGTTCTCTGTTATATTTTATTTAATTATTCATTTCTCTTTAGAATAAAAATGCAGTTGTCAAGGGGCTGAGGATGTGGCTCATTTGGCAAAGTGTTTGCCCATCATAGTTGAAGGCCTGGGTGTGATCCTCAGTACCACATAAAGCAGTGTGGTGGTCCAATCTCAGCACCCACGGGGTAGAGGCAGAAGTTCAAGGTTATCCTGCACTACATAGTTTGAGGGCACCCCAGGATATCTATCTCTCTCTCTCTCTCTCTCTCTCTCTCTCTCTCTCTCTCTCTCTCTCTCTCTCTCTTTCTCCTCACCTCTCTCTCCTCTTCCCCTCCTCTCTCCTCTCTCCCTGGATCCAACTTCTCTTATATGAACAGTATTAAAAGTGATAATTTTACATATGAAAGCAATGTTACTGAAGCCTCCAATTATGATGGAGAAAGAGCTTCTTGTTATCAAAGGACAATTCCAGTCCTGGGACTGAGTTACTTTCAATTGTGATATTAGCCAATGGGATCCCATGGGAAGCCCCAAACAACCCAGGCTGTTGCCAAGACAATAGGTTACTCTCCACAAACTGACAACAATTGGCCCCACCAATAAGGACAACACAAACACAACTCATTGAACAAAGAGACATTGAGCTGGAACCTACAAAAATCCTTCATCCCTTCCTTCTAGTGTCTTTGGTACAGAAAGGTACTCTGTAGGCTACCAAAAGAGAAATGTAAACCCAGGCACAACACTTTTGATCTACAATGCTGTCCTGCTTGCAAAATATATTAGGGCAATGATGGCACAAAGCTTGTGGGAGTAACCAACCAGAATCTGATTTCACTCCACAAGATGGAACCCATACATGACACCATTCCAGTGACCAAGAAGCTGGGACTAGATAGCCCAGGGATCTAGGGTTACACCAAATACTACTGGTCTAAAAAAAAGTAACAAAATGGCTCCTAATGACATTCTGCTATACTCATAGAATAATGCTTTATCCAGCTATCATCAGAGAAGCTTCCTCCTGCAGCAGATGGAAAAGATGCAGAGACCCACGGCCAAACATTATTGAGAGAAAGAGAAAGGAAGAGAAGGGAAGGGAAGGGAGGGGAAGGGAAGGGAAGGGAAGGGAAGGGAAGGGAAGGGAAGGGAAGGGAAGGGAAGGGAAGGGAAGGGAAGGGAAGGGAAGGGACCTTGGAACACACAGCTCTAAATCGTTGTCTTCAATAAACTCCAAAGCTCATATGAATTTATACAGTCTGAAGCAGCATGCTCAGGGCCTACATGGGTCTGCATCAGGTTCTCTGCATATATATTATGACTTTCAATTTAGTATTTTAATAGGATTCCTGAGTGTGTGATCAACTGAGTCTCTGACTCTTGTGCCTTTTCTTGGAGATCATTTTCTTCTGTTGATTTGCCTTGTCCAACTTTGATGTGATAGTTTTTGTTTTTATCTTATTACATTTTATTTTGTTATGCTTTGTTGTTATTTCTTAGAAGCCTGTTGTTTTCTGATGAAACAGAAATGGAGTGGATCCAGATGGAAGAGAATGTGGGGAGGAACTGGAAGAAATAGATGGAGGGAAAACTGTAATTGGGACGTATTGTATGAGAAAAGAATCTATTCGCAATAAAAGGGGGATAATCAATAAATAAATATAATGTGTGATGGTTTGATGAAAGTGCCCCCCCAAAGGCGCTTAGGGAGTGGCATTATTTTTAAAAATTAGTATATGTGGCCTTGTTGTAGTAGATGTGACCTCGTTAGAGGAAATTTATCACTGGGCAGGGTGGGCTTTGCAGTTTCAGAAGCTCAAGCCAGACCCAAAGGCTCACTGTATCTTCCTGCTGCCTGCTGATCCAGATGTAGAACTCTTGGCTCTTTCTCCAACACCATGTCTACCTACATGCTACCATACACCCTGCCATGAGGATAATAGAGTAACCTCTGAACTATATACAATCGCCAATTAAATGTTTTCATTTTAAGAGTTGCTGTGGTTATGGTGTCTCTTCACAGCAATAGAAACTCTAAATAAGACATACAGAGGAAGAGGAGTTAACAGATATTTTTCTGCTCTCCTGCCTTGTTCTTGATTGCCCAGCTATCTTTTCTTTTCTAAATATTGACAGACTTTATTGTGAGGGCGATTCCTATCCAAGGGTCAGTGAATAAAGATGCTTGCCACCAAGTCTGATGATCTAAGTTTGATCCCTGGATCTCACATGGTCAAATTCAAGACTTGACTCATGCAACTTGTCATCTGACCAGTATATGCATATGCACACCATAGAGCAAGAGCAATTCACTCACCACACACACAAGAAAAAAAAGTGAACTTAACTGAAAAATTTGTCTGTGTGAGAAAAAATAAATATATTGTATAGAGTGATTTGTCTTACTTCATTCGAAATTTGAATGGTGCTACCCATATGTGAGTGGGTTTGTAGCTATCCACTGGGCATCAACAACCTACAAGCAGCCCTTAAAGGAGAGTGGCTCTTCCTCCCTCAGCAGTCTTCGCCTGCCAGTAGCTCCTCTGATGGGGATGGAGCTTTGTCTAAGAAAAACTTGCCTATCCCAAGTTCACACAATTTAATTTTAACTGTTACAATTTCATACATGCATACTACCTCAGTCACTGTTCTCTTGCTGTGAAGAGACACCATGACCACTGCAATACCTGGCTGAGCCTATTGGGATTATTATATAATCTATCAGCAGAGTCTCATCCTTGGAGAAGACTGATTCATTCTCTTTCAGCAGCCATTAATTGCTTGTAACTCTTCATCTAAGGATGGGGCCTCATGGTATTTCTTCTGTCCACATTAGAATGTCAATTGGTGCTGTTATCATGTGGGGCTTATTTAGGCACAATTTTGATATTTCATGAGAGCAGCTTCCCTGTCTTCTGTAGAACACTGTTTTACAGCAAATGTCCTGGTTCTCTGGCTCTTACAGTTTTTCCATCCCCTCTTCCATGATGTTTCCTGAGCCTTATTTGCTCAGGTTGTATTGCAGATGTACCATTTGGGATTGGGCATCCCACAGTCAGTTGTTCTATGACTTCTGACCAGTTGTAGCTTTCCATAATGGTCGCTGACTACTGGGGAAAAAAAAGGCTTTCTTTGATGAGCGGTGAGAGCTATATATCTGTGGGTATAATAAGTGTTTGGAATGCAGTTTAAAATAATGCTGGTTTAGTTACAGTAATAGGTTCTTCTCTAGGGTCCATGACTCCACCAGCCATGAATAGTTGGCTAGGTTTATAATACCAGGCATAAATGTCCCCCTATTGAGTGGGACTTAGTCCAATTAGACAGCTGCTTGTTGCCCCCATAATAAGTACCACTATTGAAATCTTTGGAATATCTAGCCACACTAGTCTTATTGTGATTCATAGTCTTCACAGCAGGATAAGAAAGACTATTTACTGCTTGTTTCTTTGTGCAACTTGCAAAGCATGTTGGGATATTATAAGAGTCAGTCCTAAGGGATGAGGCTAACAGGTTACTTCTAGTCTGAATATTCAGGGGGTTTTGTCAGAAATGTGTGGCATGTTTTCAGCAATAGGGTCTGACCTTAAACTTCTAGGAAGCAGCCAATGGCAACAGTAATAGCCTATATCATTGGGGTAGTCATTTTTACTTCCTTGACTTACAACTCAAAGGGAAGATTCCCATGCCTGGCACTGGAGTATTTGTGCTGCATAGTTTATGGCTCTTGTTGGGAATATTGTAACCCCAAGTGTCATAAGTGTATTCAAACTATATATGTATATATGGGCATGCTCTCTCTCCTCTCTTCCTCCCCCCTCTCTCTTGCACACATGCACATACATACGCAGACAGAGAGAGACACACACACTTAATTATTTCAATAACATCACTTACTGGAAAAACTATCCTGTCCCAACTGAAACCCTTTTGATCTCCATTAAAAATCATTTATCCATATATATGAAAGTGTGTTTCCAGACTTTCTATGTTATTCCATTAAGCTATTTGTCCATGTGTGCACGAGTGTTGCAGTGGCTATGCTGCTGCAACTTCAGAGGAAAATGCAATCAGGTAACATTAGTTCATGTCTTTGTTCTCCCTCATGTTTCTTTTGACTATTGCATATCCATTTCTACATGGATTTTTGATTTAGTGTGCCACTTTGATGGCAGACTGCAGGGAATTTGAGGTTGCAGGGAATTTGATTGGGGTTGCATTTGGATCTAATAATCAATTTGACGGATCTGATATCTTACCAATATTGGGTCTTTTGCCCTGTGAACAAGTTGTATTTCCCCAATCATTTGGGTCTCCTTCAATTTCTTTTAGTAATCTTCTGTAGCTTTCATTATAGAGATTTGTTACCTTGTGTTAGATTTATCTGTAAGATTTTTGATTAGCTAGTAGATCCGTTGCCCCAAATTTTATTGCTCCTGTAAATAGTATTGTTTTCTTAATCTCAGTTATTGACTTCTCATTGCTAGTATATACAGCTACAATTCATTTCTGTATATTAATCATATACCCTGAAGTCTTGCTAGATAAACATAATGATTTAAGAATACTTTCTGAAAATTCCTTCAGATTTTTTTTACACAGATGATCATATCTATAAATAAAAATAGTTTTACTTCTTCATTTTCAATCTGGATGTCTTCTATTTCACAGCCATGCCTTATTGCAGTGGCTAGAATATCCAAAGCAACATTGAGTAGAAGACCAAAAGTGGAACATGCTTTACCTATTCCTGCTGCCTTACTTATAGTTCTCATATTGCCTGGAGGAGTCTGTAGTTGCTCTTCATTTTGAGGAAATACCCTTCTGTTCTAACATTGCTATTGACAATCTGTATCAGAAATAATTATTGAATTTTATCATTTGCTATTTTTGCTCATTTATGTGGGTTTTTTCTTTTTGCTTGATTTTTAAGATAATCCACCCTATGTTCTTGGAATAAATTCTGCCTCATCGTGAGACATCATTAATCTTTTGAAATTTGTTATCAGTTGTTTGATGACTTTAAGCACTGTATTTTGATTATATTCATTCCCTGCCCCCATTAGCATGCAGAAGGCCTATGCAAGCTCAAGTAAAACAGAATACTACCAATGGTGAGGGAGGTGGGTAAGAGGTTCCACCTTTATCTGAAGAGCTATTGGGAGAGGGAGAGGGAGAGGGAGAGGGGGAGGGGGAGGGGGAGGGGGAGGGGGGGGAGGGGGAGGGGGAGGGGGAGGGGGGAGGGGGAGGGGGAGGGGGAGGGGGAGGGGGAGAGGGAGAGGGAGAGGGAGAGGGAGAGGGAGAGGGAGAGGGAGAGGGAGAGGGAGAGGGAGAGGGAGAGGGAGAGGGAGAGGGAGAGGGAGAGGGAGAGGGAGAGGGAGAGAGAGGCAGACAGAGACAGAGAAAGAGAGTGCTTTCTTTAAAGTTGTGGATTCAGTTAGGTCTTTTATTTGTCCTTTTATATATTGTTAGACTAATTTGCTGAAAATATATAAATATAATCAGGAAAAAAATTAATCTAAGAAATCCTGGCCCCATAGGAAATTTTAGTGTCTGGATAAATGTTGGCAAATATTGCATTATTTTCCATTTTCTGTTGTTAGAGTTAATATCGAACTGATATAATTTCCCTCTTAATTTTTAAATATAACTTATTACTGAGTGTGGAGGCACATACCTTTAATCTCAGCAGGTGGATCTCTGTGAGTTTGAAGCCAGTCAGGACTTCACGCACACCCTGTCTCAAGAAAAGAATTAGTTGTTGAACCTGTCTGAGGCCTGGGTATTTTCTCTGTGAGAAGGACTTTTAGGTAAGAATTCAACTTTACTACTCAATGTAATGGCATCCAGATTATCTACTTTTTCTTATGTGAGATTGAGTAGTTTGTTTCTTTCAAATAGTGTAAGCATGGGGCTGGAGAGGTGGCCTAGTCAGTAAAAGGCTTACTGTGCAAGCATGAGGAACTGAATTTGGATCTCCAGTAACAATGGAAAATAGAGATGGGGCAGTAACCCCAGTACTGGGAGGTGGATCTTTCCCTACTGGCCAGCCTTGCCAAACAGGCTAGCTCTTGGTTCAGTGAGATAAGTTAGATGGTAACTAAAGAAGACACCCAGCATTAACCTCCAGCCTGCACAAGCACACAGGGGCATGCACATTTGCATGTACACATGCACGCACATCATGTACACACAGAAACAATAACATTTACACACATATGTTCACATGTACACCTCACTCCCCCCATTCTGTTTCTGGTAATGGGTATTTGAGACTAGTGTCTCCTGTATACCATGTTAGGATTCCACCACTGCACTATATTCCCTGCCTCATCTCTCTCATTTATTTTCTTAAAAAATGTTTATATGTGTGGTATATGTGTGCATGTGAGAGTGTGTGATTTTACAGAGAGGCATAGCAACACCATTGTTCAAATCCAGACACATTGACTGTTTAAGTAGCTCTGTCAGATGTTAAAGAAGGCAATATTCATATCTCCAGTTAGAATCCATGCACAGTAGTTCCCACTTAAAATCCCAGCCTTTAAGAAACGGAGGCAATAGAATCTTGACAACAATCTGGGCTACACAGTTAATTTCAGCTGAGCCTTGGCTATATACTGAGATTCTATCAAAAACAAAACACAACAAAAATATAAAAATCAAAATAAATTTCCAACCAGAATCATAAATCTATTTCCTCTCTATCTCCATTTCCCTATCTTATTCTACTTCATTCTTTAACTGCTTTTTTTTTTTTTTAATAGAATCTTATAGCCCAGTCTGGCCTTGAATTTAGGGTTCTCCTGCCTCTATCAAATGCAGGGATTATAGGAATAAGCCACCTTCCCAGTTTGCATATTTTCATTTGTAGTCTTACCATTTTTGTTTCATATACTTTGACTCTTCTATTAGATGTATAATATTTACAATTATATTTATTTCAAATAAACTGAAAATTTTATTCCTAATATGACCTTCTTTATTCCTAATTATGACCTTTATTCTGAAATCTACTTTTTTGATGTTAATAGTTAATAGATTGCGTTTGACAAATTACCATAGCACATTTTCCATATATATATATTTTTCTTTTCCCATATATATATATATATATTTGCTTTTAACACAGTTCCATTTTTATATTTCAAGAGAAAGTATTTCTTTTAGGTAGCAAATATAATTGGGTCTTCCTTTTGTGCAGCTTGACAACTTCTGCCTTTCCATTAGACTGTTACAGTTATGTTCAGTTAATAAAATTTTAGATATGTTTGGATTTAAACCTATTATATCACTCTGTGTTTTATATTTGTTAATTCTGAGTTTTGTTCTCTTATTCTTTTTTCTCTTGTCTTTGTTGGGATGCTCCTAGCATTTTGTGTTCTCTTTTTGTATTATCTGTTGTAATCATCTTTTGATATGATAATTGTTGTGGCCCCACAGACATCAAAGTAAAATAAATAAATGCTAAAGAATAACACTGATTCTTTAAATTTGACAGCTTGGGTTCAACAAGCCAATTCATTGACAAAAACAAACCATTGATACTCACTACAATACGTAGCATGAATAAAAATCTTGCAGACTTAGATGGTTTCACACAGAAATTCCACAATATTTAAGAAATAAATAAAGTCAATTTAACACACTATATTTTTATTGAGAAAAGAAATTCATACATTTATATTCTGATCACACTTTTTTGAAACAGGGCCTTTCTATATAGCCATGGCTGTTCTAGAACTGACTATTTAGAACACACTTGCCTCCAGTTCACAGATATCCATGTGCTTCTGCCTTAGTACTCTAATTAAAGGAACATACCAGCATATCCAGCACCATACCCTTTCTCTATATATTACATACATACATATATTATATATTATACATATATGTACATGTATGTGCATGTATGTATAAACATACACATATATGTGCAAGTATATGCATATATACATATACACATTTACACAGATATACATATGTATATAGATAAATATTATATATACATATATGTACCTATATACTTGTACATATACATACACAAACATATATATGAGAAAGTACTTCTCAGTATACTGTACTTCATATATATATATGCATGTGTGTGTGTGTGTGTGTGAGAGAGAGAGAGAGAGAGAGAGAAAGAGAGAGAGAGAATTCAATACATTGAATGAGGCCAGTGTTACCATACATTTAAATCTAAATCTAAATCTAAATCTAAATCTAAATCTAAATCTAAATCTAAATCTAAATCTAAATCTAAATCTAAATCTAAGAAAAGATGCTACATGGACAGATTGCTATAGTCTGATTGATCTCTTTCATGAACATAAAATGTGACAAAACAGTAAGGTTGTATACTTTTCTTCCATCAAATTCAATTACTAGGGTAAGTGAAAGTAATAGATTTAATGAACAAAGAAAAAAGCATCATTGGAGGCAGAGCAACAAAGGAATGACTTAGAGTGCAGGAGAAAGTTGAAAATGGGGTGCCTGGAAAAAGGAGGATTAGAACTTTGCAGTATTGATAGTATATATTTAATATAATATAATTTAATAATATAAAGTAAATAGGCTTAGTAATATATTTTACTATTAAAATAAATCACCAGGAATTTAGACAGGCACACTAGTATCCAAAGAGTGCCACAAACATCAAGGCATAAGTGTGAATGACCTGAGATGAATAGTTACATGCCTTGAAGATAGGTGGTGGATGATAACATGGGATGCAAGGCTAGGGTGATTGAGGAGTGGAATATATTTGGAAGCCAAAACCAGTAAGATAACTCTCTCCGTGATATTAAAGGCACATGAAAGAAGACAGCATCACTTAGAGGTAGTGGTGGTTTGAATAAGTTTGGCTTTCATAGACTCATATATTTGAATACTTGACCCATAAGGAGTGGCACTATTAGGAGATGTGGCCTTCTTTGAGTAACTGTGACTTTGGTAGGAGACATGTGTCTTCTATGCTCAAGCTACACCCAGTGTGGCATGCAGTTTCATGATGCCTGAGGATCAAGATGTGGAACTCTCAGCTCCAGCACCATGTCTAACTGCATGCTAGCACCCTTCATGCCATTATGACAATGGATTAAACCTCTGAAATTATAAGCCAGCCCCAATTAAATGTTTTTGTTTGTTTGTTTGTTATGTTGGTAAGTGATACCATGGTCATGATGTCCTTGCACAGCAATAAAAGCGTAAGTAAGACAAAGGATTTTTTAAAACTCATTATTAATTCTTTGTGAATGTTACTTCTTGTTCCCCAATCCCACTCATCTCCCCATCTCTTTGAATCTGACATCTGCTCTTGCAGTCCCCACCCCAAAATAAAAAGTAATAATAAAAGAACAAAACAATAACAGCAGACATCTTGCCATGGAAGCTGTAGTATGTCATAGTGTGTCACACATTATATCCTTTTGTCAATGCATCTTTATTTGCAAATATTCATTGCAATAAACATGAATGAATTGTTTGAGAACTGTGGCTTTTGCTACACTATAATACTGGATCCTCACCGGGATTCCTAACTGATATCCTGTTACTGTCCTGTGTCATGGAGTTCCTACAATTTTGCATCTGCAGGACTGGCCCTTTCATGTGCTCCAGCAGTTCTTACATGGGATATGTGTTGGGGTAGCCCAACTCAAAGCCCTGATCTGGACCTGGGTGATAGCTGAGTTGGTCAGCCCCATTTTAAGAAGAATAAATGTTCAGTAATGTTTGATTTCAGCTAAGTGAGCATGAAGGCAATGTACAGAGAAGGACTCATAAAAACAGTATTTCTGATGACTGATTTCGAATTCTGGGTACTGAGTGGGACAAGCTCAACAGTTGAAGAGAAGAGAGATATGAAGTCATAAAAGAGCTATACTCAAAAATGAGGGCCTACTTTAGAATGACTGGTATTAACAATTAAAATCCATGATGAGATGAAAGAAAGAGAGAGGGAGGGAGAGAATGGGAGGGAGAGAGAGAGGGAGGGAGGGGAGGAGGGAGGGAGAGAGAGAGGGAGGGAGGGGAGGAGGGAGGGAGAGAGAGAGGGAGGGAGAGAGTGGGAGGGAGAGAGAGAGGGAGGGAGGGAAGGAGGGAGGGAGAGAGAGAGGGAGGGAGGGGAGGAGGGAGGGAGAGAGAGAGGGAGGGAGAGAGTGGGAGGGAGAGAGAGAGGGAGGGAGGGAAGGAGGGAGGGAAAGAGTGAGAGAGAGAAGAGGAGAGAGACAGACAGAAAGATTATTTTATGAAGAATTGTCTTGTAAACCAGATGTGATAGTTCATGCATGCAATCCTAGTACTTGGGGGATATTCATGAGTATGAGGATAACGCATGCAATCCTAGTACTTGGGGGATATTCATGAGTATGAGGATAACCTAAGCTATTATGTACTAGACAAATCCAAAATTCTTAGGGAAGAGAGTTTGAACAGGAGGTTCACAAATATTTCAAAACCTATGGACACAGGCAGAAATGTCTGTCTTCACTTCAGGCAGTCAAACAGGAAACATGACTAGAATGGACCTTGTGGACACAGAGACTACAGTGGTTGTCCACAGTTGAAACTTTTGTCTTCCTGGGAAATTTTAGCTCTGCTTTACAGCTTTTCAATACACTCATTTAAGTCTATTAAGTATAAAATTTTTAAAATCAAGGGATGCTGTGGTGGTTTTCTTGGTAAAGGCACTTGCCCCCCCAAAACCACACATGAATCACAAACACACAAGCACTTTTCATTCCTTACTTCAAGTCAGCTAATTAGGTACTGTAGTTACAGCTGCAAAGTAAGTATCTCCACTGCAGCACCTAGATTTCTGTTTGACTAAACAATTATGAATTTACAGCCTAGCCAAATGAGCACATAAAAAAATTCATCACAGTTGAGACTTGTTATTTGTATCTAATCTGTTATTTTTTGCTCTGTAATTGGTGGAGGGAGAAACATTTACATATAATAGGATTACTGATGAGTTTAAATCTAGCATACTCTTATTTCTCTCTGTCTTACACACACACACACACACACACACACACACACACACACACACACAGGTTTATATACCCCAGGCTAGCCTCCAACTCCCTTTGAAGGTAAAAATGACCAGAATTCCAGATCCTCCTGTCTGTCTCTACCTTTCAAATACTAGAATTACAGCCACCCACCAGCACACTCAGTTTTCTGTGGGTACTGGGGATCGAATTCAGAGTTTCACACATGCTAGACAAGCACTCTACTATGTGAGCTACATCCCAGTCCTTGCTACTTATTTTCTATTTGTCCAGTTTTTGTTATCCTTTTCCTCTTTTCCTAACTTTTTTTTTGATAAGTAAGTTTTACATATATATATATATATACACACATAGGCATCAGGTCCCCCTTGGAACTGGAATTTCAGAGGGTTGTGAGCTGCCATGTGAGTGCTGGCAGTTGAACGTGGGTCCTCTGGAAGAACAGCCTTAACTATGGAGCCATCTCTTCAGCCCCCAATTAGGGCTGTAAGACAGGGTAATGTATGTGTTGGAGCTCCTTGTTTTGTGTGCCACCATGCCTGTCTGTCTGATAGAGCTTTGAAAGAGTAATTGACCTTTGTGCTATTGCCATATATGTCACCTTTAATTACATTATGAAACATCGTAATTATTTTTGTTTAGCACTCTTCAATTATCATTTAAAATAGAATTAGATAATAATAATAAAAAAGACCTTACATTCCCTTGGACACATCCCATCTATTTCATTCCATCTTTCCACTTGGAATCATTTTTCTGTTTCTGAAGGGCTTCATTTTAAATATCTTCTAATGCAGGTCTGCTGCTGATGAATGCTTTTGGTTTTTATGTGTCTAAAAATCCATCATTTCATCTTCGTTTGTGAAAGAACTATCCATTGGACAAAGTTCTCTACACTGACAGCTCTTGTTCTCTTTTAGCCTTTGAAAAGGCACTGTTCAACTGTCCTCTGTCTTACATTGTTACAGCAAGAACCGGCTCGCTCTTTGTTCCTCTGAATGTGTTGTGTCTTTTGTCCCTCTGGCTGCTGTTCAGGATCTCCTCGGCACTTAAGTGTTTATTTTTTCCCTCGAGCTGCTTTTAGTATTTTCTCTTCATCAATGATTTTAAGCAATTTGATTATGTTGTGCTTTAGCTTGGTTTTATATTTCATGAGGCTCTTTGAGCTTTTTGAATCTGTAGGTTGGTACTTTTATCTAATTTTGAAATTTTTCGCTGTTATTCCCCTAACCACTTGTTTGCTGGTCACCCCTCTCAGAAACTCCAGTTGCATGTGTATCAAATCACTTGAAATTGTCCCAACCTCACTGATGTTCTTTTTATTTTTTAAATTATTTTTCTGCATCTATTTCACTGCGGACAGTTCTGCCTTCATGCTTATAATTTTTTCTGTAACATGTCATTTAATATTAATCCCATTCAGTGTATTTTTCATCCTGCACATTATAGTTTTCATCTCCAGAAGTTCAATTAGGGTCTTTTTGGTATCTTTTATGTTCCCAGTTCATTCTCTGAACACATGTAACAAAATTTTCTAACAATTTTTTTCATGCAGCCTTTGCTAATTAAGCATCTGTGTCAGTTATGATGTTATCAGTGGTTGAAGGCTGGACCAGATGTTTCTAGGTTCTTGGCCTCTTATCTAAAAAATTGAAAATAGGGGCTCACAACAAAAGCAAAGATAACTTTATTTGGAGGAAAATGCAGGTTGTAGGAAGTTACACTGTCAAGACTGACAGAGTACCACATGAGTGTACTCAAAAGCGTGGATTATTGTTCCAGGCTTTCTTTTATGGGATTCAAGAGAAGTAGGAATACTCACTAATGGGAGTAGTTTGCATGGTTCTCTTTTGATTGATAGATTAACTGATACAACCATTTTTTCTGCTATGTGTCCTTCCCATAACAGATCTGATTTTAATCATATATATGTGCCTAATTGTAAAAACTAGGAGCGTCTCCATAAAAGGTTCCTAGAGTACTCCAACTTTGCCTTACTGTACATACACCCCAAACTAGCTCAGGCCAAATGGGTCTTTCCATTTACCTGGATACATTGGGAGTATCTTTTCATTCTTCATACCTACCTGAATACATCGGGAATATATTTGAGTAGAAACTGTCTAAATTTGATTACCAGGGATGAAGAAACTCCTATTATTGTTCAAGGATGGGAGTATGTGTATCCCAATGCAGGGTGCAGGCTAAATGAAGAGCTGGCATTGCTAGGTGCATTGTCTAGTGAGGGATAAAAGTACATGTAACACATGCAAGTAAAGGAGCTAGGTTGCTAAGTGCATCATTGCAAGAGTGGGATGAGCATAACCCAAAACTTTATGGGGGTCCTAGGATATTGAACTGTCTCCTATGCTTACCTGTCTCACTTGAGTGGCTTTCACTGATGGACTATTATCCCCACTATGGATTGTGTGTTCATACTTGTTCGCATGCCCAGTAACCTATGATACAATGCTAAATCATATGAATTCCACCTTGTTTTATGCTGGATATTCCTGAATTCCTTTTAAGCCTTAAAGCTGGCTGTGGAATACAATTATATTACTTGAGAAAAATAAAAGTCTTTGACCCTTAAAGGTCTTTTAATATTTGTTATGTGAATCTGGAGTACTATTCAATCTATGGTTAATTATTTCCCATTACTGAGAAAAGACCTTCTTGAATACTCTAAGCAATGTTTTGTGAATTATGAGTTATTCCATTCTGGCTGGTGGGAACAAGTAATATTACTGGCCCCATGTGACTCTTGTGTTCCCTTTAATGGCTTTTTCTCTGCCTTAAAGTATTTTTCTTGACATCTGTGTGTTAATCAGAGCTTTGCTGACTGCTAGAGTCTCTGTAAATCTCCAGGGGTATCTTCACACAGTTTTCTCCTCTTCAAGACTATGGGCTGTGACTTCCAGTTACCCAAGTGTACCCGGACTATCAACTCCATCTTTTCCCCTTAAGAAGTTCCTTCTCCATGTGTTCTGACCTGAAAACTCTCTAATGACAGTAAACTAGGCAAGTGTTATATTCACCTCATTTGCTTCTCATTTCTCACAAGTCATTATTATTATTATTATTATTATTTTTGGTGCTTGATAGATGTATCTCAAAAACAATACTTTGAATACTTCACTGGATTTTTAGAGGGAGTTGTTTTAAATAGAAACATACATCTGGCAGTAGCAATTTCATCTTGGCTAGAAGCAGAAGTATTATTCTATTTAATATTTTATATGAATGTATTGAGGTATAAAGTTTACTCTAGACAATTACCCATTAAAAGTATAAAATTAGGGCGTAGGGAGATAGCTTAATCTGTAAGATGCTTACCACATACACCTATGGATCTGAGTTAGATCTCCAACAGCCACATAATAAGCCAGGCACAGTGGTACACCTTTATAATCCTAATGCTAGGGAGTCTGAGATAGGAGGACCCCTAGGACTTATTTTTCAGCCTATCTAGCCAAATGTATGTGCTCTAACCTTAGTAAGAAAGCCTCTCCCAAAAAATAAGGTGGAAAGCAATTGGTGAACATATCTAATATTGACATCTGACATTCGCACACACACACATGCATACACACACACACAAATAAATATGAACACACACAAATACATATGCACACACAAATAAATATGTATGCATACAAATACATTCACACAAACAAATATGTGCACACACATATATATACACACACATATTCAAAGTATACAAATCAGGACTAAGATTGTAACTTACAAATAGACCACTTGCCTGGTGTGTTTGAGGCCTGGGTTCAATTCCTTGCATCATCTGAAAAAAAGCCTTCAAAATCCATATTCGTGGAGTTATGTAACCATTGCCATAAAAGACACAGTACCTATTTTCTGTTTTTTCAACCCCTTCATCAGTCCCAAGCAACTCTGTGTGTGTGTGTGTGTGTGAGAGAGAGAGAGAGAGAGAGAGAGAGAGAGAGAGAGAGAGAGAGAGAAACACACAGACAGAAACAGAGACAGAGAAGGAAAGAAAAGAGGAGGAGGAGATTTTGTATTCGGGATGGTCTTGAACTCAATATATAAAAGATGACTTTGAACTTGTGATCTTTCTGTCTCTACCTCTTCAGTGCCAGTGCTGGTATGACCAGACAGCATACACTGTCACATTCAGTTTATGTGCAGTTAGGTATTGAATCTTGGACTTTATGCATGCTAATCAAATGCTCTAGCAACTGAGATACATCTCAGATCCAAAAAGTTATTATTTTATTTTATATATAAATGATATCATATAATTGAGATCATATAAAGAAGCCTTTTGTGACTGACATTTTTCACATAACAGATTTTCAAGATTCATCTGTATTAAAGCATGTATCAATGATTCATTATTGTGCTTCAAATTAAAAGTAATATTTGATTTTATGTATATATATATATATATATATATCTCACTATTTGTTGATTTGTCAGTTGATGAACACACTTTGGGGCCATTATCAATAAAGCTACTACAAATGTCTATGAACAATTTTTTGTGTTGCCAAATATCTTTGTTTATCTTGAATTTATACCTAAGAGTGTAATTATTGGGTCATATGGTAACTGTCTTAATCTTTGAAACTATCTTATTCAAATTTAATGTTTATAATTATGAGAAAAGTATTATCATTTCTATCCCTCCATAATTTATCAAGGGTGAGTAATTTGTAATTTGAACAACATCACACTTATCAAAAAGCAATAGGATTTAAAACTACATTTTCATGGGCAGTATTTACTATATAATACATTATTGTTGAGATGCAAGGTCAGTACAATTGCTATGAAGAAGAACTTGGCAGTCTATGCACAAGATGCTAAATATGTTGTTGTCCAGTATTATCATATCTAGAAATTTGTCTAACACAAATATTATAACTTCCACCAAAATATATGTATTACAATATCCCATGTAGATTCACTAAATTAAAACCACTACTGATATGTCAGCAATAAGGGACTTGACATCAATATGATGAAATATTAGCCAGTCACTAAAAATACTGTGATAGCAGAACATTGGGCATGTGATTCTAATCCTAGCACTGTGGAGGTAAAGGCGAGAGCATCGGGAGTTTCAGTACAGCCTGGCCTACACAGAGAGATCTTACGTCAAAACAACAAAATAAAAAATAATGTAAGAGATATGTGCCAATAGAGGTGATGCTCAATAACTCGTAGGGGAAAGGTGATGCTATTCTCAGCAAAAAGCATCTATGTTTCTGCATGTATAATATTTATTTAACAGGAGAAAGATAATACTTGTACTTGAAAAGAATAGCTGAATGCTTTTATTTTTTTATGTTACACTTCTTTGTGTTCCCTTAGCTATTTGATATGTTCTTCTAAGGCAGCTATAAATTACTTTAAAATGCCAGGTATTCTGAGTCCAAATCCAGTGCTCTTCTTCATCTATCCTAATTATTTTCCATCTTTGTAGGAACTGCCAAGGTCCAGCATACTTTTTTTTTTACAACTAACAAGCACTAAACGTATTCTGAAATATAAAGAAGTGCTCCCTTTAAGAAAAGGCTAATTGGCACCACAAAGCAGGTTATAAAAACGGTTGAGAAATTCGTCTTATAAAAGAAACTCATTCAATTGTAATACAAAATTGATAAGAGAGGGATTAGAATAAGTTAGAAGTGAGAAGTCTGGTTGCCAGAGCAACCTCTTCCTTATTGGAAGAAATACCTCACCAGCAAGGAGTTGCCAATGCAGGCCCTGCTACCTCCAATTTCTTTGTTTACATTTAGCTTTGATCACCAGGCAAAGCACAAGCAAGCCAGAAGCAGCTCTGAGAATCAGTTTCAAAACTACAGCAATGGGCAGGCATGCTGTGACCTTGAAAACAGAGAGAGAATAGAGGAAAACAGCAGGCAGCAATAGGGAGAAGGGAGCTTCAGGAACATACAGCCCCAATGAAGAAAGGAGATGGCCAAAAGTCGGAGTCTCGAGCTTCACGGGGATAGGGATATTTTAAGTATTATTTACACTAGCTTGAGAGTCAACATGGAATCGTGGTATCAGGAATAGTAGTATTTGCGTAGTGGTGATAATCTTAGACACATGGGTAAAATTTTCTGAATTCAAGGGGTTTGACCTGGTTGAAAGAACAGTGAAGTTCAGCGCTGAAGAAGCATGCCATATTCTCGTTTCTCTGCCAACCCAGAGATGGAAAAGTATGCAGTAGGGTCAGGATCCTGAGCTGGTACAGCAGGAATTGAGTTCAAACCAGAAACTGCCACAAGAGCAGGGTTTTTCTTGCTGTTTCATATCTACTGTGTATATTAGTTCCTGGCACAGTGTTGTGGTTTCCCTCATAGGACCATATATTTATTTAAATGCTTAGTCTTCAGAGGATAGTAATGTTTTGGAGAGGTTGTGCAATCTTTGGGAAGTGGAGCTTTGCAGGAGGAATTGTAACACTGGGCATGAGCCTTGGGATTTTGGCATCTCATCCTGTTTCCTAACTATGTTTTGGTTCCTGATCTCCCCAGAGGTGAGCAAGTGGCCTCATATTTCTGCTGCCACAGCTGAAAGCCACACCTTCTCTGCCATGGTGGAATATAGTCTCAAACCACAAACCAAAATTAACCCTTGCCCCCTTAAATTGTTTGTCAGGAATTTGGTAAAAATAATGAGAAAGAAGTTATACAAATAAGTGATAAATGTCTGTCAAATGAATGAAAGCCAGCTCTTCAAACTAGAGTACCTCAAATACACTGTACCATGCTCCTAGTGCAGCAGAGATTGATTCTGAACTTCAACCATCACTGAGCCCCTAGTATATGTATACTCACACAGGGCACGAGTTGGATGAGGCTGCCAAGTTGAAGGCTAGAGAACGCCAGCTCCATTAAATGGGCTAATGGCTGGCCTGCAGACATGGGCAGCTACAAAATTTGTTTTATTTTATTTGATTATTGTTTTGAGACAAGTTCTCTAGCTAGTCTGGAACTTGCTATGTAAACCAGACTGGCCTCAAACAGAGATCTGCCTGCCTCTGCCTTCCAAGTGCTGGGATTAAAGGCATCACCATCCCTGGCAACAAAACTTTTAATCAGGTCTGAGCTCACACATTACCCCCCACCCCCAGAGAAGAGGAGTACTAGGGACTGAATGCAGGCCCTAATTCATACCAACAAAAGATTCTAGCACATTCTCTGTTGCCACTAAAATAGCCCTCAGTGCTGAGCATGACATTCTCATTTGCATTTCTGTAATGCTTTTTTTACTATCTGAAATACCCACTTGTGTTTTGTAGGTGTGTGTATGCCACCACTAGACTACAAGCTTCATGAATGCAGGAACTTTGTCTCATTCATCACTCTGTATTTGTGGTACCTAAAGCAAGTACCTAGTACATATAGGTGCTCAAATAGTTGAAATATAAGCTGGAGAAATCAGTCAAATAAAAGAACGCTTTCTTACCTTTCCTTTGCAATGTCTAGTAATCACACTTGAGCTTTACCCTTAGAAAGTAAAATCATCTATACAATATAAGACAGAAATTGTTGGGCATCAGTAGGAGAGGAGGGCCTTGGTTCCATGAAAGCTGGATGAGGGCGGGAGGCAGGAGTGGGTTGATGGGTGTGGGCACACCCTCATAGAAGTAAGAGAAGGGGGGATGGGATAAGGTATTTCTGGAGGGGGAAATATGGAAAGGGGATAACATCTGAAATGTAGATAAATAAATTATCTGATAATTTTAAAAATTATTTTTTAAAAAAGCAGATAATGGAACTGGGTAAGTTCCCCCATAGTAGGTCATCCAGCTTTCATGGAACCAAGGCCCTCCTCTCCTACTGATGCCCAACAATTTCTGTCTTATATTGTATAGATGATTTTACTTTCTAAGGGTAAATAAAGTCGAGCATTTGAGACTTTTTGTCAATAATTTAATAGTACCCATAGACTGTGGAAGGGGCCCATGGAACTTCAAAACAGTATCTTTATAAAATAAAAAGGGGGAGTTATATCCCCATATACCACAAATCTATTTAAATCATGTACTTTTTATTTTAAATTATTTTTAAAAAATTTAGATGCCAAGGAACTTTTTGCTGAGTGTCTTTGGCACTCTACAAGTAGGCATACTTATGCCTAGGTGAAAGGGAAGGGTCCACTTACTGGCATATGGCATGATCCCAATCAGGTATTTAATATGGGGAAGAGGTCATGTTTGTGTCTTTTCTGAAGGATGCTGAAGAAGCATGGTGGCTGCCAGGATAAAGAAGAATGCTGACCTGTGAGCTTGCTAAGTGTCCTGACAATTGGTGACTGGGAAGCTGTATTGGACAGATGTTCCCGACCCACCTTTGCTTACTTATACCCCTGATGGGACAAGCTGCCTTGCCTCAAGTGTTTAGACCTTGTGGAATGAGAATCAAAAAGAGAAGTTATAATGACTCTTGTATTTTTCTTAAACGTGACCAGTTATTCGGACTGGTCTAGAAATCAATCCAATATTGGAAATAACAATCTTCATTTAGAAGGCTGGATCTGGACATTTTCAGAGACATACTTGGAAGTTAACTGCAGTTCTCTATGATGTTATGTTAGCAAGAGATAAAAGTTGTGACAGGATCTGGATTTCAAACAAGTATTAGTACATGTGCTAAGGATCTTTTAATTGTCAAGTTAAAATCACTCTTGTTTCTTCTATAGTATTCACTGTAAGTTGCATTAATTGTACACTTTCTAATTGTGTTAGTGTGTTGAGACCCAGCATGTCAGTTATGGAGGTCCATCAGCCAGCTTTTGTTTTAGTGCCCTGAATATCACAGAACCTTGGTATTCTGAAAAAAGCTTGCAAGTACTGGAAGAAGTGGGTCAGATTTTAAGCAGAAGCAAGAGGGTAGTGTGCTTGATTATTGCTGGTATAACAAAGCTTTAATTACATTAATTGCTAGCACCACTGCTTCTGCAATTGTTTTGACACAAGAAGTTAAGACAGCTACTTTTGTTAATCATTTAGCAAAAAAAAAACGTTACTAATGTGTTGAATATACAAGAGGATTTAGATAGGCATTGGAACAATGGATTAATGCTCTTTATCTTATTCAAATTATTGGAAGGAGGTTTATAGTTTGAGAGTAAGGTGCCATCTCTAGTGTCATGCCAAATACCATGGGATCCCTGTTAGTTCTAAAATTTACAGTGGTAGTCATTATAATTAGGAAAAAGTTTAAAGACACTTGCAGGGTATTTGGCATAATTCTAACACCTCTCTGGGTGTTTTAACTTTACATAGTGAGATTATAAATTTCAAGAATGCTGCTCTGCTGAGCAGTGATGCAGCAGATACTGCTGATAAAATTACCCATGGCCTAAGGTCAGTATTTCTATTTTGGTCAAGCTTCAAGAATGGCATATATAGCTTGATCATGTTGGCCCTTTTTGTCCTGGGAATACTTTTATTCCTGCCCATCATGTTAAAGCTTGACTTCAACAACAACAACATCAACATGTTGGCTTGAACCTGAAAATGGACACCCCCCCAGAGTTATTAATTTAACAGGCTGGCAAGCCAAGTACAGGTAAGATTCTGCACAGAGCCTTGCCAACCTAATACAGAAGTGCATTGCTTTTGATAATGCATATTCCACAAAGGGTAAGGAAGGCATTCTTGTTAGAACGACCTAAGACAGGCTCAGTCTTGTTTATGAAATAAAAAAGGGGGAGAGGCAGAGAGCTTTGGGGGCTACTTGGCAAGAATCTAACATGGGCCAAGGACAAGGAAGTGGGCTTCAGGCAGGAATCTGACATTAGGCTAGAACAAAGAAGTAATTTCAGGTAGGAATCTAAATCTTAGACTAGAACAAGGAAGTAGGCTTCAGACATGAAACTGACTTTGGGCTAGGACAGGGAAATAGGCTCAGATATTTTGGTCATCCTAATAAGCCCTTAGAAAGTGATCACAGGTTTAATGCCTTGCTTGTTCTTTGACTATTGGTGTTTATTGTCTTGCTTGTCCCTTGACTATTTGTATCTATTGTATTGCTAGTCCCTCAACCTAGAACTGACCTTAATACCTGCTTGTAATTAAAATAGTATAAAAGAAAAAAGGAGGAGAGGGATGGTATAGGGAGTTTCTAGGGAGGGGAAAGGGGGAAAGGGGATGACATCTGAAATGTAAATAAATAAAATATTCAATAAAAAAAGAAAAAGAAGCTAAAATCATCTATATAATATAGGACAGAAATAAGCCTACTCTTTATTCTAGAGGGAGTAGTATATCTTTCTTGCAAGGCTGTTTACTGTACAAATACACCCTTGAAAATAAAAAGTCCAGAATGACGGCAGTAAGTGCATCTATTCCCAAGATATGCAGATACAGTAGAGAGTGACTCTCTAATCATTTTGATGGTAACTAAGATTTGTGAATCACAGATCTAAGAATTAGCTATATATAGAGAGAGCTGCCTTTGCACACCAAGTTAGGTGGTAACAAATGGTTTGCCTAAGCTCCACATATATTTCTGAAGCCATTGTATCCAAGCTCATGCTATGCACATTGAACTGAGAGCCAGTGCAGGGGTACTGGGAGCTCTTACTGAAAAATCTTGAAGGTAAAACTACATAGAAACAAGCACATAATTTTGAAGACATGGAGTAAGCACTTCTTAAGTCCGCCCTTGTTAAGTGATGCATCCACTGCCCCTGTACTGCACCAGGTAAGATCCAGTCATTTGACAACTCTTTGTTTTGAGTAGCAATTATATGCCAGATACAAATTCTAGTCAATATTTTTGCTTTGTTTTGCAATTGCATCCCACTATGTAGTCCAGGCTAGGCAGAAACTCATGATTCTCTTGGTCTCAGCTCCCTGAGTGCTGGGATTATAAATGTGCACTGATATGCTCATCCATGAAGCAAAGTTTTTAAATATATGATAATTTTCCTCATTGGGCTTGGTAATGAAGATGTCTATGTAAACAATAGATGCATGATTGTATGATAAGGGCTGTATCTGAAACATGAAAATCTGATGCTTGAGGACAGGTCTTGCTGAGCCTTATTGACTATACTGAGAAAGCTGAGTGAGTATACTATTGAGTAGAAGACCATGAACTACAAAATTAGAGCACCAGAAAACAAATAAATGAGGTTGTAGCAAGCAGATGATAGTGAAAGTGAAAATAGACAAAGCAGTGAAAGTATGTTTAGAAGATAGCATGTGGCTTGATTTGGGCAGAATGTTGTGCATGGATGCTGACAACAGAAGGATTGGTAGGCTAGGGATAGTGTGGGGCATTTTTGTTGTCTTAGCACTTGGAAGCCTGAATCAGGAGGATTACAAGTACAAAGCCAGCTTGGGTTACATAATACATTCAAGGCCAGCCCGAGCTACAGCCTATCTTTGAAAAAAAAGAGCTTGCATTAGTTCTTAAGTTTACTTCTTAAAACACGGACAGATACACACACACACACACACACACACACACACAGAGAGAGAGAGAGAGAGAGAGAGAGAGAGAGAGAGAGAGAGAGAGAGAGCACTATGAAAAGATGGAGGTACTAGGGCTTTGTTGAGGCCAGCTAAGAAAAAGCTACATGTAAAATGATATTCAAGTTTCCTCCTAAGTCTGATTTTTAATTATTTTACTGAAAAGATTAAGAATCTACAAAAGGGAACCCCAGATTTCTCCATAATATTTCCAAGATTGGGTCAGTCTCCAAAATTAATTTCTTTTGTATACACTTTGCTTTCAAAATTATCTCCCAATCTCCAGAAAAGAACTCATCCCCACCCCCACAAAAAAACAAACAAAAAAAACCTCAAAAAACCTTAGCATGGTGTAAAATATTAAGAGTTGCTAACACTTATATCCCACTTGATTCTAGGAACATTTTAATTGATTTTAGTATGATAAATGGTTTTATTCTCAAAACAAATGTTTCAGGTGGTGGTTGTAATCATTCTCATTTTATATATGAAGAATTTAAAGCAAAGGAACTCTCAAGTATTTCTAAGACCATAGGACAACTATGTAAGAGAAATGGGATTCAAATGCTGGCAGGATTGTTCCAATTCATGTTGTTAAATCATAGATACTGTCTCCTTAATTTGTACTTCTCCCATGCTCCTTCCCAGATCTCTCTCTCTCTCTCTCTCTCTCTCTCTCTCTCTCTCTCTCTCTCTCTCTCTCTCTCTCTCTCTGTGTGTGTGTGTGTGTGTGTGTGTGTGTGTGTGTGTGTGTGTGTGTGTGTTTTCTTTCTTTCTCCTGTTACCAGGAAACTGGAAGGTGTAGTCGAAGGCCGATTATGAGGAGAAGTGGTCTATCTTCCATGGCTTCTGAGGTAGTTAATTCTTGTCTTGCTACTCTATCATTTTCTCTCTCAAGAACAGAGACACTAAAATATCTTTAGGACATGGGCTGTAATTGGGGCACAGAACAGTTCAGGGTCTCCACTCTTGCTGACTTCCAGGCATAGGAGAACAGTGGGGACTGATGGAGTTGGATTGCTATAGAATCATCTGGATATAGAACAGCTGTAAATAAGAGCCGATAAAATGTAGTCAGCAGTTGAATAAACAAGGTCTGGAGATGAATAGCATCGCTACCAAGATTATAATAAATTTAATGCATTTCAGTATGAAGTTCAAAGATATAATTCTGAAGCTGACCACCAAAAGTATGGTTGTCTGCAGTTAAGTTTCAGACACACTCTCACAAATAGCCTCCAGGTAGCAGTGTAAAAGAAGACCACTGTCCCTAAAGCCTTTGGCACTTGGATCCTCAGACAGAGACAAAGCAGCCCAGGAAAACCAAGGATATTTCTTGTTTGTGGCCAAGGACAAGAATTGAGGTCCCCGTCCCTAAAACTGTTTGATTAATTTATGTCTCTTGTTCTTATTCCAAGTGTTAAGGTAGTGTTGCAGAGAAATTGACAGTAAAGTAAGATTGTTGACATTGGAAAGAAACTATAGGAATAGAGATCTGTGTGGGGAAATGGTACAGAAATCCACGGGAAAGATGGTAAGGGTTTATGTGAATATAATGACTGCAAGACAGAGAAAAGTAACATGTGCAAAAGAACTCGGAGGGAAATGGACAGAACTTTGGATGATTTGGATAGGAGGAGTAAAGGAGAGTAAGGTTCATATGCACTCACCGAATGTGCCATGCCAGCGCTGGGGAAGGGACTACCCCCACTCTGTCATATTCTTTTGCATTCCTTAAACAGCTGACCATCTCCAGCCTGAGACCCTTCAGCACCAAAGAGGAGTTAAGAAAACAGTGTCTGAGGTGTAAGAGGAAGCTTTATAAAGTAAAGCTGGCCAGTAGAATCTTCTTTATATTTTAAAAACTGTATTTGTGTGTATGTGTGTGTTCCTTGGAACTTTTATGAAAGTTAGAAGACAACTTGTAAGAGTATGTCCTTTCCTTCCACCATGTGGATCCTGAGGATGGAACTCAATTTTTCTAGCTTGGATGCAAGTGCCTTTACACCTGATACATCTCACCAGCTCTGTGACCCACAGACTCTGACTCATTTCTTGATCACTAATTCTGCTATAGTTTGAATCTTTTGGGGTTGAAAAGGAATGTTAAGACAGATATGTAACCTAGGCTTACCTCAAACTCATGATATACTTGCCTTAGTTTCCCAAATTCTAGAGTTAAGGGTGGCTGACACCATAACTCGCTTTATATTTTGGTTCTTACACATGTGTTATACAGAATTAGTCCCTAGGGTATTGATATTGGGGATGCTAGCAAATATCAAGAGGTGAGAATATATATATATTTTCCAAAAAGGAAGTTGGGGGTATAGCTCAGTGATAGAAGGAACACTTGTTTATCATGTATGAAGCTTTGGCTTCTGTCTCCAACCGCCCCCCCCCCCCACACACACACAGAGTGGGGAGGGAGGACCTGTCTAGAGATCGTTAAGTCCTTGGGAGTCTGCCCTCGAAAGGGATTGTGGGACTGCCCAGGACTCTCCTTATCTTGTGCTCCTTTGCTATGAGGTTAGTAGTTTTAATGTGACACATGCCCCCAACTCTGATGTGCTACCTGGCAAAAGGGCCCAGAGCAACAGCACCAACCTTTTGTGAACTGCAATAACTAAAATGGGCCCCAACAAGCCCTTTCACTCTGTAGGTTGGCTATCTTGACTATTTGGTGGGATGTGACATAAGCTGACTAGTACAATTGACAAATGCCTAACAAAAGAAATGTATACAAATTCATTAAGGTAAAGATGGCAACAATGTCAATGGCAGCAAACCAACAAGAAAAAGGGTCAAATTTCAAGGGCAAAAGTTTCTAACTAGCAGCCAGGTAAGCAAATTCCATGCCCTGGAGGCATCACCACAAGGCACCAAACTGTTCCCACCCCAGAAACAGCACTAATAGAAAATAACAAATCAACAAAAACCCTAGAAGTTACCAATCCCTGAAACCAGCCAATTTAGAAAGCTGGGATGAGAGCTAGGGTTTAAGGACAAATTATTTGGAGCCATGTCCAGAAACATCCTTGAGAGAAGAAATGTAAACGTTTTACTGCAAGATTTTAGTCAAAATAGGGAGGACTGTTAGTGCCACCATGCCCATCTTCTGGATTTTCTTTGTTTCTCTACTTAAAAATATTGCGTCAAGTGGGGAAAACATTCCTAGAAGGTATAAATGGGTCATATATGAACCTTGAATCAAACATCTGAAAACCAATGAGAGACCAGGTCATTTAGTGGGGTAGGCAGAGTCTTACCTGAGCTTTCCCTTTTCCACAATTTACATGCCAGCTACAGAATATAATGTTCTACTTTCCAATAAGACCTTGGAAACATCAGGTGGGCTATAGTTAAATTAGGAAGTGTATCATGGAGAATTAAGCAAAACTATATTAAAGCACATAGTTTTTCCAATGCTAAACACAAGCAAAAGGGAGAAACTGTATGGTTACCATGCAAAAACAACCCTCACAACAACAACAAAGCAGAAAAAGTAAGCAAGCAAGACAGTAAACTCATGCAGAGCATAAATTGTGGTTTTGGGCTTTATCCTAGAGAAATGAAAAATTATAATTATATAAAAATCTACAAACAAAGGAACAACTCATTTGTACTTCAGTGGGATAATAGTTAAACAAATGGTGATACATGCACCGCAGAGTACTACTCAGCAATCAAAGTAATGATATGGTGGGCTGGAGAGATAGCTCAGCAGTTAAGAGCACTGGCTGCTCTTGCAGAGGTCCTGGGTTCAGTTCTCGGTACCCACATGGTGCTTACAACTATCCATAGCTCCCATTCCAGAGAATCCAATGCCATCTTCTAGTCTCCATAGGAATTGATTGTGCATGTTTCTCCATCTCAGTCTCTGTGTCTCTCTCTGTTTCTTTCTTCCCCCACCTCCCTCCCCTCTCCCCCTGTGTGTGTGTGTGTGTGTGTGTATGTGTGTGTGTGTGTGTGTGTGTGTGTGTGTGTGTGAAATGTAAGTCCTGTACAGGAGAGAAGACAGGCAATGTTATCTTCTTATTCTAGCTAATATCCCCTCACACACCTTATTGCCCTAGCTAATGCTTCAAGAACTGTATTAAAGGAGAGTGGAGAGCATGGATACCTTTATCTCATTCCTCATTTTAGAGGAAATGCTTTTAGTCTCCCCTTCCATTTAGCATATTTGCCATGTATTTGATATAGATTACATATTATTATGTTCAGTTTGGGATCTTCTACTTCTAATTTCTTCAGAGCTTTTGTCATGAAGAGATGTTGATTTTTGACAAGGATTAGGTTTGCATCCTTTGAGATGATCATCTCTCTTCCTAGTCATAGTTATGCACAGTATTACATTGATTTGCCCATGTTGGACCATCCTTGAATCTCTGGAATGAAACTGTCTTTACCATGGTATGTGATCTTTTCTCTTTCTTTCTTTCTTTTTGTTTTTTTTTAATTGCTATCTTAAAATTGCTTAAAGATTTTTCACAAAAGTATACTTTGCATATTGAGTATATTTCTGCCCATGTCTTCAATTTCTCCCTCTACTCACCTTCAATATGTACCCTTTGTTTCCCTAGAAAGTCTAATTTGTACTTTCATTTTATACGGGCGCTAATGAATTCATGCAACTAATAATCTAAAATCATAAATGAGAGAAAATACATTTGTGTTTCTGAGACTGGCTTAATTTGCTTGCTTTGATTACTGCTGGCTGCATTCATTTTTCTGCAAGTGACATAACCTCATTTTTCTTTCCCACTTAAACAAAAAATCCATGACGTATTTTTTATTCATTCCTCTGTTGTTGGATTCTTAGGTTTTGTTCATAACTTAGCTCTTGGAAATAGTGCTGCAATAAACCACTGAGATTCCATCTCACCCCAGTCTGAATGATCTTTTTAATGTGCTGTTGAATTCAGTCCACAAATATTTATTGAGAAATTTTGCATCTATGCTTAGCAAAAACTTGTTCTACAAAAGCTTTTCTCAACCTTCCTAATGGTACTACCCTTTGATACATGTCTCTGATGTTGTGATGACCCCCCAACTATAAACTTATTTTGTTGCTACTTCATAACTATAGTTTTGCTACTGTTATGAGTCATGTAAATATCTGAAATCCAGCATACCTGATATGTGACCCCTGTGAAAGGGCCATTTGACCCTCAAAGGAATTGTGATCCACAGCTTGAGAACTACTGTTCTATAGCTTTCTTCTTTGTTGTGTTCTTACCTGCTGTCCTGGTTATTGTTTTGTTGTTGTTTTGTTGTTTTTTTTAACCTGACAGAACCTAGGATCATCTTGAAAGAGGGAAGCTCAATTGAAAATATCTTGATTACATTTCCTGTAGGCAAGTATGTAGACAATTTTCTTGATTAATAATTGATGTGGGAGGTACCAATGCTTTTCCCAGGCAAATGGTCCTCGGATATATAAGAAAGCAATCTGAGCAAGCCACAGGGAACAAGTTAATAAGCAAAGGTCCTCCTTGGTTTCTGCTTCAGTCTCTGCCTCTAGGTTATGGCCTTGAGTTACTGCCCTGGGTTCCTGCCCTGGCATCCCTAAATGATGAAGTATAATTGGTAAGCCACATAAACCCTTAGCGCCTTAAGTTATTTTTGATCATAGTTTTTTATCATACCAATAGAAATCCTAAGACATCTGGTTTGGTATCAGGGTAATACTAGCTTAAAGAACGAGTTTGGTAGTGTTCTTTCCCTTTCTATTGGATGGAATAAATTGAAGGGCATTGTATTAGCTCTCCTTTAAAGGTCCTGTGGAATTCATTTGTTGAAACCTGGGATTTTTTTATTAGGGACTCTCTATGATTGCTTTAGTCTTGTTGCTTATTATAGATCTGTTTGAGTTGTTTATATCCTCTTGATTTAATTTCAATAGATCATACATGTGGATAAATAAATTTATCCATATTCTCTTAATTTTTTTCAGTTTTGTAGAATGTACTCTCGAACTATTCACAATCTGTGGTAATGTCCCATTTTTCACTCTAAGTCTGTTTTCTTTGAGCTAATTTAGCTAGTGGTTTGTTGGGCCCATTTATCTTTTTTTTTTTTTTTTTCAAAACAAAACAAAATGAAAAACCAATTCTTTGCTTCATTGATTCCTTATGTAAAAATCTATCTCCACCTAATTAGTTTCTGTCATGATCTTTAATTTCTTATGTCTACTCCTTTTAGGTTTTGCTTGTGTTGTTGATCCAAGGAGTCAAGGTACATCATTAAATTATATACTGTGGCTACTCTGTTTTTTTAAAAATATAAACACCCATAACTATAAATTTTCTTTTTGGAGCTGCCTTTACTGTTTCCCTAGAGCTCTGATTAGTTGTATTTTGATTTTCACTTAATTCTCACAATTTTAAAATTTCTTTCATTATTTCTTCAGTGACTCAAGAATATATTGTCTAACTATCAAGTATTCATATGTATTGCATGTTTTCTCTTGCTATTAGACTCTAATTTTATTTTGTTATCATCTAGTAATATGAAATGAATTATTTTTATCCCATTGTCTTTAAGGCTGGCTTTATGACACAAAATACTCCTTATTTTAGGAAAAGTTTCACAGGCTGCTGAAAAAGAAAGATAAATGCTCTGTATCGATTGGTTGAAATATTCTGTAGATACCTATTAAATCCATTGAGCCATGATACAGCTCAATTTTGTAGTTTCTTTGTGGAACTTTAGTCCCCACAACTTATTGATAAGTAACCTACTAGTTTTGTATGAAGAAATATTTGTCTGTCTGTCTCAACTTCTATGTCCACAGTGTTTATCTTATGAAATGGGAAAGCACCATAGTTCAACGCTTATTCTTTTATAATTGTACCTTTTTGATGGATTATTCCCTTTATTTTATATGTAGTGGCCTTTAACTTTTCTGACTAAATTTGCCTTGAAGTCAACTCTATCTGATATAAAAATAACCATGCTTACTTATTCTCAGTTTCCATCTTCTTAATAAATCGATTTGTACCATTTAACTTTCTGTATGTGTGTTTACCACTGAGGCACATTTCTCAGAGATAACAACCATGCCTTATATTCTAATTCAATCAGCTCAATTGCAACTTGTAATTATAGAATTAAGTCCAGTTATATGTAAAATTATTATTGAGAAAGGCTTGCTCATTTTGGTAATTTTCTTCTTTATTTTTTCCAGTTAAGGGATATTGTATTTTTTTCTTTTTCCTCAGTAGTACTTTGTGGTTTGCTAAGTTGCACATAATTTATTCTTTCTTTATTCTACTTGGTTCATTTAGTCCTCTTACAAAATTGATTCTTTTCTGCTCTTTCATGGCCTCAGCTGTTGATTTGTCTTGTTTTTGGATTCTATTAAGTATCTCCTGCAATTCTGGCTTGGTGGTTATGGTTTTCTTTAGTTTAGGCTTGTTCTGAAGTGTCTTTATTTCTCCATCAATTAAAAAAGAAAACTTCACTGGATATAGCTATCCTGGTTAGCAGTTCTTGCTTTCCTGCCCTTTAGGGTTTCTGTTGAGAGATCTGATGTTCTTCCCGTGGATTTGTTTCTTTAAGTGAGTTAAGATATTTTTGTATTGCAACTTTTGACATGTTTTTGTTGTTGTTTTGCAGTTTGGTTCCCTTGATTAAACTATGATATAGAGAGGTTTCTGATAATGTTTACTGATGGTTTTAGATGTCTCTTGTGGGTTAGATAGCCACTTACTTTTCCTAAATTTCGTATTCTTCTGCTATAATTTTATTGAATAGATTTTCTGTGCTTTTAGTTTTTGTTTTTGTTTTTTTTTCTCAGTTCCTTCTCCTGCCTGATGGATTTTAGGTTTGGTCTCTTGATCATTTCTCAGGTTTTCACAGACATATGTGTTAGTATTCTGTCTAAACCCCACCTCCACAGTTACCTGGCAACAGCCAGGTAGGCCTGGCCCACTATAAAAGGGGCTGCTTGTCCCCTCCTCTCTCTTTCTCTTAATCTCTTACTCTCTTGATCTCTTGCCTCTAGCTCCTCTCTGTCCCCTCCCCCTTCCCTTCCCTGTGCCTTCCAGCTGGCACCAGGACAATCCCTCAACATCTACACAGATTCCAAATATGCTTTCTATATCCTCCTGTCCTACACTGCTATCTGGAAGGAGCACGGGTTACTTACCACAAAAGGACAATCAGTAACTAATGCAAACCAAATTATGGCCATGCTAAAGGCCTCCCATCTTCCCACAGCTATTGGGATTGTCCACTGCAGATCCCACCAGACGGACGACTCTATTGTATCCAAGGGAAATAACTGAGCTGATGAGGCAGCTAGAGCTGTGGCCCTTAGGGGTCTAGACTCATCTCACCCTCCCCAGGACATTCTTACACTGCAACCCACATTCCCACCTACACTCCCTGGTACTCATCAAACTCCATCCTATCTTCACCAATTCTTTCATCCTAGCAGCCAAGCATTGTCTTATTTTGTTAAGACCCACCTACAGCCTACTCCTGAGGACTTAAGTTTCTTAAAATCTATCAACACTTCTTGCAAAATCTGTCATATGTCAGATCCCAACTCAAGGTATAGTACACCCCTTTTCCTACCCATCAGGCTAGAGGTTCCCTTCTTGGAACTGACTGGCAACTTGACTTCACCCACATGCCCTCTGTCAAATGTGTCAAATACCTCCTGATCTTGATGCACACCTTCTCAGGCTGGGTAGAGGCTTTTCTCACAACTAACAAAAGGTCTCAGACAGTCTCTGATCTCCTCCTCTCAGAGATCATCCCCCTGATTTGGTGTCCCAGCCTCCCTCCAGTCAGACAATGGTCCTGAATTTACTTCCCAGGTTTCTCAAATTTTATCTAAGGCCCTAGACATTCCCTGGCATTTTCATATTCTCTATCACCCTCAATCTTCAGGTAAAGTAGAAAGAACTAACCGCTCTTTAAAAACCACTCTTGTCAAACTGTCATAGGAACTTCATCTTGACTGGGTAAAACTCTTACCTCTGGTTCTTTTCAGGCTGAGAGCTCACCCCAAGCAGCCTCTCCTCATCTCACCCTTTGAACTCCTGAATGGACATCCAGTTCTAACTCCTGGTCTCTCAACTAAATGCTCTCCCCTCCCAGACCATCTACTCACCCCATTACTTTGTCACTTCCGTTCTCTCTTGTGGAACTTTGCTGACCACCATCTACCTCGACCATACACTGTCTCCTGTCCACTGCCTGTCAACATTGGAGACCAAGTCCTTCTCTCCCCTCCAGATCACTGGCACTCACCCCTGTCTCCCAAATGGCAGGGCCCTTTTAAGGTAATTCTTGTGACCCCTACAGCTGCTAAACTTGAGGGACTCCCTCATTAGGTCCACTTGTTTCAGCTCAAGCCTTTCATCCCTCCATCTAAAATCGACTCTTCATATACATCGACTCTAGCAGGACCTTGCTTTATTAAGCTCCAGAGGACTTCAAAATCACCTGCCTTGTCCTCGTTCCAGAAAATGAGACTCCACTCCGGCAGCCTAGCTTGACCTCACTGGACTAGACATGGGTTTCTTGTCCTCCCCCTGCTGCTTGTTTCTATCCAGGTCAGACCTTACATCTGGAGATTCGACATTCAAAAGACCCCCACAGATAATAGTCTTTCCAAACAGGATTAGGAAACTGCTCCATAGCCGGATGCCAAGAACCAATCCAAATTGCTATCATCCCTCTACCTGTTATCCCATCTAAATATTATGTTCTCTATACTTGCTTTCTCTTTGACCAGATAGAAGATTATTGTAGAAACTGGCTAGATGGTTATGGGGGTTGCCCATATTGGTCTTGTCGGATATAGGTGCTAGGATCACGGACCAACCATTTCTCCTACCAACACCACAAAACACTCTTTTCTACATACAAGACCCACGGGATTCCAGCTGTGGTGCTTCATAACTGATGGGGCCAGATGTCCTGACAGCTAAAGAAGATGGTCTTCACCAGTTCCTCCAAGAATGCTGTTTTTAGGGAATGTGAGACCTCCAGCTCTGAGATTTTAAAAAACCCATATAAAAGCAGATGCTCTCTTTTGTAACACCCTTTTTAGTCATCCTTCTGGTGTTATTATTTCTAACCAAACAATTAATCAGTTCCTGTTACAGGATTATCAGCCGCTGTCCACAGAGGAACCTGATACACACATCTACCTAGTGGACCCTGATGGTGAAAGCCAGGTACCCCCACAATGGACTAGCCCCTACACAGCAGGAAGTAGTTTAAAAGACACTGTGCCCTAACTCCCCTTTCACTATTGGCTTCCCCTCCCCTTTTTTTCTTCTCTTTATAATAAGAAAAAGGGAGGTATGATGGTATCAGGCTCTGAACACAGTGACATCACATCTAGGTGACCCCCACATTGTTGCCAAGGCAACCACCATACATTCCCAGGATCCACCTGGCTACCTCACCTTTACCTGGGAGAGGCTACATCACTGTCCATATAAAACAGACAGGATAGTGAGAACTATTCTCAACAATAAAAGAACTTCTAGGGGAATCACCATCCCTGACCTCAAGCTGTACTACAGAACAGTTGTGATAAAAACTGCATGGTATTGGTACAGAGGCAGGCAGGAAGATCAATGGAATAGAACTGAAGATCCAGAAATGAACCCACACACCTATGGTCACTTGATCTTTGACAAAGAAGCTAAAACCATCCAGTGGAAAAAGGACAGCATTTTCAACAAATGGTGCTGGTTCAACTGGAGGTCAGCATGTAGAAGAATGCAAATGGATCCATTCTTATCTCCTTGTACAAAGCTCAAGTACAAATGGAAAAAGGATCTTCACATAAAACCAGATACACTGAAACTAATAGAAGAGAAGGTGGGGAAGACCCTTGAATACCTAGGCACAGGGGAAAAGTTCCTGAACAGAACACCAATGGCTTATGCTCTAAGATCAAGAATTGACAAATGGGACCTCATAAAATTGCAAAGCTTCTGTAAGGCAAAGGACACTGTCAATAGGACAAAATGGCAACCAACAGATTGGGAAAAGATCATTACCAATCTTACATCCAATAGAGGGCTAATATCCAATATATACAAAGAACTCAAGAAATTACATTCCAGACAACCAAGTAACCCTATTTGAAAATGTGGTACAGAGCTAAACAAAGAATTCTCAACTAAGGAAACTCGAATGGACGAGAAGCACCTTAAGAAATGCTCAACATCCTTAGTCATCAGAGAAATGCAAATCAAAATAACCCTGAGATTCCACCTCACACCAGTCAGAATGGCTAAGATCAAAACCTCAGGTGATGGTAGATGCTGGTGAGGATGTGGAGAAAGAGAAACACTCCTCCATTGTTGGTGGGATTGCAAGCTGGTACAACCACTCTGGAAATCAGTCTGGTGGTTCCTCAGAAAACTGGACATAGCATTACCTGAGGATCCAGCTATACCACTCCTGGGCATATACCCAGAAGATGCTCCAACATATAACAAGGACATATGCTCCACTATGTTCATAGCAGCCTTATTTATAATAGCCAGAAGCTGGAAAGAACCCAGATGTTCTTCAACAGAGGAATGGATACAAAAATTATGGTACATTTATACAATGGAGTATTTACTCAGCTATTAAAAATAATGAATTCGAGAAATTCTTAGGTAAATGGATGGAACTAGAAAATATCATCCTGAGTGAGGTAACCAATCACAAAAGAACACACATGGTATTTGCTCACTGATAAGTAGACATTAGCCCAAAAGCTTGAAATAGCCAAGATTCAACTCACAGACCACATGAAGCTCATGACCAAGTGTGGATGCCTTGGTCCTACTTAGAAGGAGTAACAAAATATTCATGGGAGCAAATATGGAGACAAAGTGTGGGACAGCAACTGAAGGAGGGGCCATCTGGAGACCATTCCACCTGGGTATCCATCCCATGTGCAGTCACCAAAAGTAGACGATGATGTGGAGGTCAGGAAGTGCATGCTGACAAGAGCCTGATAGAGCTTTCTCCTTAGAGGTCTGCCAGAGTCTGACATATTCAGAGGCAGATGCTTACAGCTAACCATTGATCTGATCATGGGTTTCCCAATGGAGGAGTTAGAGAGAAGACTGGAGGAGCTGAAAGGGTTTTGCAGGCCCCATGAGGAGAGCAACAATACCAACCAACCAGAGCTCCTGGGGTCTAAACCACCAGCCTGGGAGCACATAGGGAGGGACCCATGACTCCATCTGTATATGTAGGGGAGGATGTCCTTGTTGGGCATAGGTGGGAGAGGAGATCTTTGGTCACATGAAGGCTGAACACTGAGTGGTAGGGAATTTGAGGGTGGGGAGTTAGGAGTGGGGTTAGGTTGGGACACATCCTCATAGAAGCAGGAGGAAGGCGGATGGGATAGGGGGTTCTTGGGTGGTGGGGGGATGGTGTAAGGGGATAAAATTGAAATGTAAATATAATATCCAATAAAAAATGAATAAAATAGGCAGAACCCACTGACCTCGCTCTCTTCTTCCATCTTCTTCCCCCCACCTTTGCCCTATCTCCTGAATAAACCTCCTCCCCCCACCCCCAACCATTTGGTCTAGAGTGGTCTGCTGCACGCTGACATCTAACACCATCTAACAATATGAATTTTATATTTCATCTACTTATTCTTCAACCCCTGGTATTTTCTCTTCTGCTTACTTTATTGATACTAATTTAATTGAGTTTTTTTACATTTTAACATCTCCATTTCTCATCCATGTTGATCAGTTTCTAATAAAGTTTCTGAATTCATTCACTGATTTCATTTATCTTCATGCTTATATCTTCTTTGAAATCATTGATCCTTTTTATAAATAACTATTTGAATTATTGTTCAGCATTTTATCTGTTTTTAGCATCTTTGTTTGGTAGTTGAAAGAATCACTCTCTCTTGGAGGAGTCATGTTGCTTGGTTTATCATGTGTTATGTGTTCAGTGTTGCAGTTTGTGCACCTGATGGGACAGCTAGCTCTTGCATTGTTATTTAGATGTGTTGTTGTTTTAGGCCTTCACTGGAAGATGCAATCCCAGTACAGGAGAAAATAAATTTCTATAGAAGCCACAACACCAAAACAAACTAGATAGAAAAATGTACTTTAAATTTATTAAAGTCAAGTACTATATTTTCATGGAGAAAATAATGTAGAATGAGCTCTGAAGTTAAAATTACTTGGGCTAAACCCAGAAATAATAATTAAATAAAATAATTGAAGGGTGTAGGAAAAGGGAAAGAATGAAGAATCAAGATTAAATAGATTTTTAAATTTTAAATAAAAGATACAAGCATAAAGAAAATGGAGGAGAACAAGAGATCAATAACTAAAAAATATATAAGTAAACTTATAACATGTAAAGTATATATTAAAATATATAAGTAAAAGGGGATAAATATAAGAATAAAATAAGAAATAAAACGGGGAACTAGGGGGTTAGCTCAGTGGAGTACTGCCCAACAAGCACATAAACCTGAGTTCTATACCTATCACCACAAAAAAGCCATATAAGTTGCTTTGAAAAACAAATAATGGTAAAAGCATAGCAAATGGGGATAAAGAAAAACCCAAGGCAAGAGAACAAAAATTAAAAATGATATATCAAAGCAACATCTTTTGTAGTTTTCTAATATTGGAGCCTAACACATTCATGGGGTCACTAGTTAGCTGCAGTTGGAGATTACAGCATCATAAAACTGGCATCGAGCTGAAAGAGAAAAGGTACTGCCTTGGTGTGGATCTGGGAAAAAAGGACTACTTATTTCCTGCTCATAGGGATGCAAACTAGTAAAGCTACGATGGGAATCAGACTGGAGGTTTCTCAAAAAACTAAAAATCTACTTACTACATGATCATGATACACTACCCTTAGCTATATAGCCAAAGAATCTACTACAGAGATAATTACTCATCTATGTTCATTGATGTCCTAGTCAAAATAGCCATCATATGGAACAAAATAGATGCTGCTAAATGGATAATGAGAATGTAGTATATTTACATAGTGGAATATTATTCATCTGCTAAGAAAATTAAACTACAAAATGTGAAAGTAAAAACAAAATGGACCTGGAAATAACCATCCTAAGACAAAGAAAGACAAACATTACTTTATTTCTCTCATAAGTGGATGGTAACTTTGCACCTTTAGGTATGTATATTTCATTTGCAATACCTGTAGAGGTTATGAAACTAGTAAGGGAGGGAGGAGGGATATTTCAAGGGATGGGAGATAGAATACAATGGTATAGAGAGGGAAGAGGGGATAATGGAACACGGATTAAACAATGTGGAAAATGGGAGGGTAAATGACAGAGTATGGAGAGGAATAACTAACACTAAATACCATTTGAAAAAGCCATATGGAACTACTACTGCAGAAGCATGAGAGAGAGAGAGAAAGAGAGAGAGAGACAGACACTAAGTATACTTACCCTATAATGGAATGACAATCATAGGGTTGCAAATAAAAAGCCCAGTGCCTGGAATGAGTTACCTTTATTGTACAGTGGGGGGGGGGGTACAGACTTCCAATACTACAGATTATTGCCAATATTCCTTATTGTCCTCCAGAAATTGATGGTTAGATCTTTTTGTTGAAACACACACACACACACAAATCTTGGACAAGCTTACATTCACTTCAGTGATTCATCTCTGCTGGCTAGCTTTCATGTGCTGGAAAGTGCTATTTCATGCTACAGGAGGAGAAACATAATAACAATCTTACTGTAAACAGTTGTGAATCTTGACAGCTACAATAATGACTGCCCTAGTGAGATATGCTCACTGGTGCAATAGTTAGATGAATTTTATTAAAGTAACTACTTTCTGATTAGATTTAAGGTCTGTTTTATGAAATGGAACCCATATCTGACATCATTTTCAGGGCCTAGCATCTGTGGCTAGACAGACCATAGTCCCTAAAGGAGAGTCTACTACTACTATTATTCTGCTAAATAGGAAAAGTATTAAACCAATTTTCAATGACTTACTATTATATCCATAGATTAGGGCACCTTTCAACACTTGTCAGAGAAGCTTCTTCTTGTAGTAGATGGCAATTGTCTCGGTTAGTTTTCTACTGCTCTGAAAAAATATAATGACCAAAGCAATGTATAAAAGAATGTTAAACTGGGCTTATGGTTTCAGAGGGTTAGAGTCTATGATGGTAGACCGAAAGCATGGTATTGGGAATAGCCTGAGAGCTTATGTCTTGATCTAGAAGGAGATAGCAGAGAGCACACTGATAATGTTAGTCTTTGAAACCTCAAAGCCCATGCCCAGTGACACTTCCTTCAGCAAGACTACACCTCCTAATCCTTCTTAAAGAGTTCCACCAATTGAGCCATGCATTCAAATATATGAGTCTCTGGGGGTCATTTGCATTTAAACCATCACATCAATTAGCATAGAGACTCAACTGGTTAAAGTGCAACAAGTTAAAGGCTATAGAATATTCAGTCCTAAATGAGACATCTATATGACACTCCTTTCCTCAAATCTTAGGAATCTGTATGAAAGAGAAGGGAGAAAGATTTTTTAAGAGCAAGTAGTGATGGATAACTATAAGAAAACAGTATTTTCTGAATACAACAAGCCAATGGCACATATAGACTCACAACAATTGTCACAGCATGCAGAAGATGTATGAATGATCAAGCTACACAAAAATCCAACCATGAAGCAGGGAAGTCCTGCCACTAGGTAAAGGAACCATTGACAATTGATAGCTTCTGGGAGAATCCATTTTCTTTGAGGATGTGAACTCTGGTAGGTCTACCACACACTCTGTGGAGGGCTCCACATCCAAAAGTATTTGGGCAAGAGGATCTGGACTCAATGATTTTAAAAAGAGAGACAATTTGAAGTTTGATGGGTATAGAAGTAGGGGTGGATCTGGAATGAGTTGGAAAATATGTTCTAATACATTGTATGAAATTCTTAAAAGAATTTTTTAAAAGTTACTATCTCTGCAGTGATATAATTATTTTATGAGCTTCCCTCTCTTAATGGGTTTTTAATAAGTGTTTGTTGCTGTTTTCCTCTTGTTAATCTTTTTTAAAATTGGATATTTTATTTATTAACATTTCAAATGTTATCCTATTTCATGGTTTCCCCTCTGCATACCCCCTATCCCATTCCCCCTTACCCTGCTTCTATGAGGGTGCTCCCCCACTCACCCACTCCTACTTCACCACCCTGGCATTCCTCTACACTGGGGCATCAAGCCTTCACAGGACCGAGGGCCTCTCCTCCCAGTGATGCCAGATAAGGCCCCTTCAGCTCACTCAGTCCTTCCCCCAACCCCTCCATTGGGGTCCCTGTGCTCAGTTCATTGGTTGGCTGTGAGCATCCGCATCTTTATAGGTCAGGATCTGGTAGGTCCTCTCAGGAGACAGCTGTATCAGGCTCCTGTCAGCAAGCACTTCTTGGCATCTGCAATAGTGTCTGGGTTTGGTGTCTGCATATGGGATGAATCCCTGGGTGGGGCAGTCTCTGGATGGCCTTTTCTTCAGTCTCTGCTCCACTCTTTGTCCCTGTATTTTCTTTAGACAGGAGCAATTCTGGGTTAAAACTTTGGAGATGGGTGGATAGCCCCATCTCTCAACTGGAAGGGGGACATGCCTAACCTCTGGATATGGTCTTGACAGGTTCTCCCTCCCCTTTGTGGGTTATTTCAGCTAATGTCACCCCTGTGGGTTCCTGGGAGGCTTTTGCTTTCCTGGCATCTGGGATTTTCTGGTTGCTACCCCCAGTTCCCCACACATGCTGTCTTCCTCTTAACCCATCTAGCTCCCAAATAATTGAGACTGGACTATTATGTTTATTTAACAAGCTTTAAGAGCATAACAATCGAACAGTATTATTCTTAATCTTCTAAGATAATCTGTCTACCTCCCAGTCAAAATTCCAGAGATACTTGCATTTTAGTACTAATCTGTCTCTGGGATCCAGGTGTTTTCTCATGGTATCTCCTGGATTCTCTCCCCATGGCAAATTCCCACTTTCCTTTTTCTCCTGCCCCTTCCATGGCTGGGAGGAAGTCCAGCATTATTCTTTTCAATTCTCAGGCATTGGCTGATCAGCCACCTTTATTGACCAATCAGAGAATAATTGGGGAGCAATGTTTATACCACATTGAGACAGGAAATTCTCAGAATAAGGATTGCAACTACATATGAGGGCACAAAAATCAGCATTTGAATAATACAAGGCTAATCTTCACACAGTGCACAACATTGTGCCTAAGACTCTCTCTTAAGTTCCAACAGTTACTTCTCACCATTATCAATTTTGCAGGCTGTATGCCAGATTTTTGCTCCAGACACTCTCCAGTTTGTATATTTTGGGATGGCTAATGTATCTCCTGAGTGTGTTGGGTTAGGAGGAATTAAATAGAGCACTGAGATCTGTAAACTGGGAGACCTGTCTTAATGCTCTTTCTGCTCAAAATTAAACCCTTTGTGGAAAGGAGCAGGCCATGGGGGAAAGTCCATTGAACTTTAGAATTCTCAGTCCTGTGAAAGGAAAACTGTATGGTAGCCAAGGTTTTTGGGTTGTTTTGGTTGGTTGGTTTTGTTTTTTTCCCAAGTGATGAAGACTAAACTATTGATGGTCCTAGCCTTTTTGGCAGGAGTGCAATGACTACCTAGAATGAAAGATCCTCGACATACGATAGTAGCAGTTCAAAATTCGTGACGAATTTCTTGAGTTCTTTATATATTTTGGATATCAGCTCTATGTCAGATGTAAAGTTGGTGAAGATCTTTTCCCAATCTGTAAGTTACCATTTTGTCCTACAGAAGCTTTTCAGTTTCGTGAGATCCCATTTATCAATTGTTCATCTTAGAACCTGAAATATTGGTGGTCTGTTCAGAAAATTGTCTGCTGAACTAATGCATTTAAGGCTCTTTCCCACTTTCTCTTCTATTCAATTCAGTGTATCTGGTTTTATGTTGAGGTTCTTGATGAACTTGGACATGAGCTTTGTAGAAGGTGATAAATATGGATCAATTTGCATTCTTTTACATGCAGACATCCAAGTTACAAAGAATGACAACATGGGCTTATTCTCCAATGCTGATTTGTGACAAAGTAGTCACTCATACCAAATTTCCCAACTAGATATAAGATTTGTGATAACTTCCAGGTGTGGTGGCATAAAACTATAATTACTTTCATGCAAAATATGATAAAGGCTATACAAGGCCTCTTATATTATTTCTCATAACAGAATGTGAGGTTACAGTGGTTACAATAAAAATTTACTTGAAAGAAAAACATATGAGGAAGACATAGCTAAAGGAACACAAGAACAATTACAATTGGAGAATTTTGTATTTGAATAAGAATTCAGAATCAACTTAAGAAAAAATAGGATACAACATAATGGATAAATGGCAGACCTATGTGAAAATATTATGAGCAATAATAACATTGTTTTAAAGATAATACACAGAAACAGGGCTTTATAAACTAGTCACAATTCGAAATATAACTGTTGACATTTGTGGGAATATTGTAATTGTAGTAAATCAAAGATTTTTAAAAAGAGAGACTATCTAACCATGTACAGGTTTATAGTTATGGAAAACAAATACATTCTAACTAGGTCAGTCAAGAGCCCTAAACATTTAATAGAGACACTAGAAAGTTGTATTGAAATGTATTTAGAAATATAGTACAAGAAAATTTCCAATAAACAAATAAAAAATTGAATCTGCAGAAAGAGGCATACTGTGTTCTAGATAAATACTTTAAAAGTGGCTGGTATCAAGACCCATGGCACAGTAAACTTTGGAATATCAAAGATAAAGAAACAAAGTTTCAGACTTTTAAATAGAAAAAAAGAACTGTTTATATAAAAGAAAAAATCATCCAACTCTTGGACTTCCCAAGTCCAAGACAATGAAGCCAATATGAAACATTGAAAGATCAAGTGTGAAATGAACATATCATATCTAGTCAACTACTTTTTTCAAAGAAAAAGTCAAAAAGCATGACCCAGGGAACAAAGCATTCATAAGACTGTCTAAGGTATCCATCCAACAAGAAAAAATCAAATTTGAGACTTGAGAATAGAGAGCTCATGATAAAGGAATAGAATGAAAACATTGAATTCATTTAAGTAAATAAATATATATGCTCTATGCACAGATCTTAAATAAATATAGTAGTGTTGATGGCAGGACAGCATATTAGAGCTAACAGTATTCAACAAGGAAAGTCATAACTAATAAGTATTTGGAATTCAAGGAAGGGGTGAATGGGGTATTACAGAGATAAATAATATCTTCCATAGTATGGAATCAGTATTGTAGAGTGAAAAATTATAAAGGCCATTTTATGAAATATGTGTAGATTTTTCGCCTTACAGAACTCGGAACTGAAAATAAGATTTCAGGCCTTCACATTCCAGGTGAAGGACACTTGCTGGATTACATTCCCCAAGCCTCACCCAAGGCAGGAAGGCATTCCTGACTACAGATAAAGATGTTATCACCTAGGTGGGGCCATAGCCCTATAGCCGGAAAAAGTGACTCTAGATCGTTTGGGCTAGATTCTCTGAAATGTTCCACTGTTCTTGGTTACCCCTCCCTTGGTCTTCCCAGTGCTATGTTCAAAATTTGTAAAACAACCAATCATGTGTAAGCGCGCGAAAATGCCTTCCTCCCCCCACCCCATGCTATAAAAGACCCTTTATCCCACCACACGTGGCCAAAAACCCTGCTCTTGGAGCTAAAGAGCATGTCGTTTTTGACCGCCAGCTCCTCCCCTAATAAACCTCTGCTGATTGCATCCAGGTATGGTTTCTTGTGATTTTTGGGTGGTCGCAATCCGGAGGCTTGAGGAAGGGTCTCCCGAGTATGGGGCTCTTCATTATCTCTTAAGGTGAAATAATATTTATCCAAAGGTTGGCAATTCCTGTGGTTTTATTTCAGACTTATGTTAAATTCTAATAAAATTAAATTGACTACTTTTAATAAAACTGGCCTACACACCAAGATTCTGTTTTCATAAAAATCATTTTTATCGAGCCATCAATCTCATTTCTGAACATATACATAGGGAGATGTCTGAAGTGGTATTCACTAAATATTAACACTAGCTGATTATTTCTGTGTGATGATATTTAGGGCAATCTACTAATTTTCAAATTTTTATAGTAAAGGTAACACAATTTTCTTTTTTTCAGAAGAAAGAAAATGTATTTGTTCTTTTATTATGCCGGAATCGAATTTTACCTGACATGTCAAAACTTGTAAATGTTTAGTTGACTAGAAAAATTCTTTATGAAATGAAATGGCATCTCCCTCTTGTGGGGAAATGTGCATTTATCAATTAAATAGCATGCAATTAGCACCCACCATGTGCCTGAACAAATACTAAGCCCTGCAGGAGAAATACAGCTTATACTATTAAAAGAACTTCCAGTTTAGCTGAGCAGAAATTATACCTACATATTAAGAACAGGTTTCCTATCAAAGGCAGAAATGTCAAAGTGAGAAGAGATCAACTGTTAAAATACATAGAAAAGATGCATATAGTAAGCAGTGTTCAATGTATGAAAGCTACAAAGAAGCATAAAGCATATTCCCCTAAGGAATTTATGATTCATCTGAAAAGACTAAACACTAAGTATATAATTTTATTATTATATGTATAAAAGATGTCACTGGAAGAATTAGTGCAGAAGTGGTGTTATGATTTAAATGTGAAATGTCTCCAACAGGCTCATGCATTTGAACACTTGGGCCCAGCTAATGATGCTGTTTTGGGATGTGGTAGAATCTACATTGTAGATTCTTTAGGAGGTAGCACCTAGCTGGAAGAATCTTGCCTTGCTTCCTGCCCAAGTTGTCCACTTTACTTTCTGATTAGCACAGATGTGAGCAAGCCTCATGCTCTTGCCCCTTCAAAACCGTCATGCCTTTCCCATTACGATAGATTATATGCCCTTAAACCACGGTCCAAATTAAATTCTGCCTTGCTTAGACTAAAAAATATTTTGCTAAGCATTTTTTTCTACATGTTATACCAAGTCTATAGTAATTAAATTAGCCTTTGCCACCCCTCAAAGTCATGATATTTGACAGTTCAACTTGGCAAAAAAAATGGCCCACTGTGCTATGTCTTGAGCTGGAGATACATACATACATACATACATACATACATACATACATACATAAAATGTACATCTTTTCTCAAAGAAGGAAAGAGGGAAGCAACAGATATTTCTGAAAGGCCTATTTGTACTGAGCAGTGTATTTGGAGATGCCTATGGAATTTCACTTCACTCTTCAACAACTTATGAGATAGGTAATGTTTTCATGGAAGTCTGTGGCTCAAGAAGTTTATCAGCTAGAAGTCACTGGAATATACATACATGCATACATACATACATACATACATACATACATCTCATAGGAAGAGCAGATGTTTTTAAGCCAGAGTAATAATCAGGGATATTTGTCACCAATATCTATGAATAGAATGCCCTTATATGCTTAGAAAAGTCTTCCCCAAAGTGACTCATCTGTGGGGAATAAGGGTGAAGTTGGAGCTGGAGGGCATTTCATAACACAGAAGAGACTGATCATCCTGTCCTTTCAGGGCAATAAAGATCAAACAAAGAAAATCCCCAAGATTTACCTATCACTAACTCCAGTACATGGAAAAATACTTAACACTTAATAAGAACTGAGTATTTGTTGATTGGCAAAAACCAGAAATGACTGAAGAATATATTATGAGAGAACATGGTTGGAAAAGAGGACTCATTCATTTAACAGATACTCATCAAGGGCTTCCTGTGTGGTAGACAGCGCTAACCCTTTTCATTGGAGGCCAGACATATTTTCTGACCTTAAGAATATACATTTAAATAATTACATGAAATCAGTAAATGATATAGAACCATCTAGTAGAAGAACCTTCCATAGTGGAATAATCACAGAAGACTCTCTAGAACTAAGTTACAGTAAAGGCAAGATTTTTAGGATTGCTAGGAGTGAAAACAAGTGGGTATGTAGAAGGCCCAAGCTGGATCTAACCAGAAAGCCCTCTCCCTAACATTATTCCAAACACTGACCTTTAAACCACAGATAAGTGTAACCCTCACCTCTCATGAAGACTGTTACAGAAAATTACAACTGATCAAAATACAAAGTAGTGGAGCCCACTTCCAACAGATGTATCTGTAACACAACTCCTACACCAAAGGGTCAGGGATCATTATGCAAAAAGTAATGGAATGATTGTAAGAACCAGACAAACAAGAAGGAGTTTTCTGGGAAACTGTCTCCTGGGAATCTCAGAAAAGCTATAAATAAGAAATCTCACCAACATGGTAACCAAACCATGACCTGAAGAAGGGTGATACCAATAGACATGCTAATATGGAAGCCAAAAAGTATAGAAGGCCTTGGCCCTAGGGGGAAAAAACTATACACAAATAAAGAATGCTTATATAGAGAGAAATAGTTGTCCCCAGGGAAGAGAACACCAAGTGGCCATCCAGCACCAAATAATCAGCCCCTGAAACATATACATACGAATAATATTAAGTAGGCTGAGGAAGATTTATTTTATATTCTGGAGTGTGTGTGTGTGTGTGTGTGTGTGTGTGTGTGTGTGTGTGTGTAGTAACAAAGAGGCCACAAATTTGAATGAAAGCAACGGGGATGCATGAGAGAGTTTGTAGAGAAGAAAAGAAAAAGAAAAATGGTATAATTATAATCCCAAAAATTATTTTTTTAAAAAAATAGGTATGGAGTGGAGAATTAGATGCTATAACACAAATGAACTCTCGGAAAACACTCTGTAGGTAGGAAGAAAGGGCTGCATCAGTGACCCCCAAGCTCATTCCCTAGTGTTTTTATTTATTCTAAGGCTCCATAGCACCCCAAAGCCTAATAATTGCTTCTCTTTTGACATCCAACTCAAAGAACATCCTCTTTCTGAGGCTTCCCTTTCCCTTCCCAAAGATGACCATTTCTTGAGGGACTGGAAAATGTGGTCACCATATCTTGCTTCAAATATCATATCATCAAAATATCATTAGACTGTATGTATCTCTGGGACTCCTTACATCCATATCAGGCTACCTGAACCACATGTTGTACTGCTGTGGGCCTGAACAGTTACGAACGAGTATGCCTTCCCCACTCTGTCTCTCTCCCAATATTCTAGCCATGTGATCTTAGTGCCCACAATGAATGGTACAACAAGTCTTTGTGCAGTAAACCTTTCCTTCCTGAGAGCAAGAAATAAATTTTGTTCTGCTTAGTTATGAAGATTTGAGAGTTCATCTGTTACAGCAAGTAACAATATTCACCCTATTACACTATCTTCTGCCCTGTTTATATGTCAACATCACTCATGTGTGAATGTAGTGCTAGATTTCAGAGCCATTTTTAATTATTTAGTTCATTGGCTTGTTTACATGAATGTCTCCTGTATTAGAAACTAAGTTCCCATATTAGAAACTAAGTTCTGCTGTAAATAAAGAAAATACCCAATAAAAATTGTTGTAACTAAATAAAGTAACATGTAACAATTAAAAGAAGAAGAAACTAAGTTCTGCGATGTATTTTATTCCTCCATAAATCTTCAGCAGCTAGCACAATGCTTAGCACGCACAAATATTAAAGTATTCATTGAAAGAATTAATAACTGAACACATAATGCCCAACCTTTTGGGTTGTCTTTCTCTCCCTTTAAAACCCAGGTCCACACTGCAAAAACAAAACAAAACAAAACCAGCTTTCTGTTTTCCTTAGCACAGTTTTCATCCTCTAAATAATTTTATTGAATCCTAAGGGAAAATAGAAAGTGTAAGTCAGGTTTCTATACTACAGATTCTGAATCTCACAATTCCAACTGAGCCTGCAGACCCTCTCTTGAAACAAACCAGTTGGTTAGGACAGTTGTCCCAGGGTTCCCCTACTGCTTTCAGCTGTATAGCTCACTCCAGTGGGCTCCAGCTCCTTTTGCAGGCAGGTGACTGAGGGGCACTGATGAGTTGCCATGACTCTGCAGCTTCACCAGCTCTTGTTTTCCTGTTGCCCTCTGTCCTGAATCCTCCCTATTGTTTGCTCACAAATGCGTTGGGCCCAAACTCTACCACCTACGGTCTTTCCATTTCTAGCTAACAGCAGCTAAAAACTTCACTCTGCTGCTTCCAATTTCCTAAGCCTTGAAAGGGTTCACACTTCAATTCTGGTGTCTGGCCTGCAGTGACTACCCAGTTCATAGCCAGTTTACTGGAGAGGAATGATTATCACTCTTGAGTCTCCAGAACTGGCCCTAGAGCTTTTTATATGAGCTCAGGAGAGCACTCCTTATCTTCTCTTTGCAGGGCACTACACCATACCCGGAACAAGCCTGAAGTGAGAATTTGAACTCCACAGAGGTATTCACAGGAATACAAAGATGAAGAGTGTCGTGTTTAAAAAGAGAGGAAACACAGAACAAGCTTTAAGCAGTGACAATGTGTGAGAAAGTATACTAGGCTGTGCTGAAGTGGTTATATGATTTACAAATCTTTGTAAAAAGAAATAGCTATTTTTTTCCTCTGTATTCACTGGCCAGTAAACATGACGTAAGTTAAGGTAAAAATATAGAACTAGATTATAATGCAGAGATCCTCACTGTTCAAGCCTTAGGTTAAATGTGGACATTACCTGTGCTTTGGGAATAAAGATAATAATGCTTCATTTCCATGTGAATACGAACATTTGAGACTTATCCCATTGGTTCAAGGCAATGAAGTCCACAGTATAGCACACAACTGTTTGTCCAGTATGAGATCCTTAGGAGCTAGTTTCATTTCCTGGAATAGACAAGTTAGTTGGTATTTTCTCAGGAGATACATTCTCAACAAATATTCATTTTTATTTTTATGAAAACCAATTTTTTTAAGGTGAGAAGGCTTGCCAGTGCATGACTAACTGAGGAGGTTGCATCCTCCTCATGCCCACAGCCTCAGATGGTGAGGGAGAAGAGAACACAAAAGTGAAAATCCAGGCCAACATGACAAAAATACAATCCATGTCCTACAACTCCTCTTTTCTTTACCCCTGACAGACATCCTTAATCAATTCTAGTACTCTAAGATTCTATCTATGTACAGCTTCACACCAAGAAATCCCTACTATTCAGTTGGATGGTAACATGTATTTGCCATCTTGAACTTAGGTTGCCTTAGATATAAAGAGATCATGAACAAAGTCCTGATACATGTTGGAGTTCGGCTGGCAGCAGATAGGCTTTGAGGAAGTGACTGAATCATGAGGACTCTAGGTAAGTATTACAGCTCTGAAGGGAAAGGTATCCTGACAACCAGGAGCCAAGAAATACCACAAAGTCACACTGTACAACAAACCTCATATAAGAGATTTATTGAGAAAGACACAAGAGGCCAGCTGCCTCTGGTCAGGTGAGAAGCAGCAGAGAACAAGAGGCAGACTTTTTACAGGGTTTCTTGGGGTGCAGAGCTTTCTAAGGTGGCCTGGGATTAGTAGGCTTCTGTGATTTGGGGGAAAGCTCAGAGATTGGTGAGATTTTGAGGTCAGGGATTGGTGGGCTTCTGAAGCCTGATATTGAGCTTTTTTTTTCTCTGTAGGGCACAGCTTGGCTGCCTGCATCTTGAGGGGCTAGGTCTAGTCATTACAACAGTCTAAGGGTGGAACCTGGACACTTACACCTCAAGTGGCTTATATTTTACCTTTATGAATGGATTAATTCATTGATGGATTCAAACTTAAATGGAATTTGCTAGATGGTAGAATTGGTGAAAAGGGGAATCCTCTTGGGGACTGTAGTTTGCATGTTCCCTTTCCTGCACCTGCCTCCTTGCTTCTCTATCTTCTTCCTGTCTACCTTGAGATAGACACATGCTCCTATGAGAAAAAGATGGACTTATGGTGGCATGGGGAGAAAAATCTAGGAGAGGCAGGAGGTTCTGCTCTTGTGACCTGATCTACTTTTGCGTCTGAGAAAGGCAGCAAACTTCAAACTCTACATTGATAAGGACCTAACGTCCACTGAGACAATATGTGTCTTCCAAAAGGTATCTTGTTAAAGACAATTAATAAATTGTGCTTACTTTAAGACAGATGATACATTCTCAAAGATTTCAAACCAAGTAGGTCAAAGAAAATTAAGCCATACTCACTTAGGGCTTAAAATAGTATATAACTTTATGTTTCTAGAATCCATTTCCCCTTTCCTAGACGTAAACGATGCCCCTCACAAATCCATCTTACATATTTTTACTGGAAAAAAATCCTTCAAACTTCTAGCCTTGCTACAAAGTACTCTCTTTGCACAATGTTAGGGAGAAGGAGGGTAATTTCTTAGCAACTTTTAGAGATCTGACTTGAAAGCCAACAAAATGTGATATGTAACCATTGTAAAGAAATCTGCTTGGGAGTTTCTCAGAGAAGCCCACAATTGTCCTATAGGCTGTATCTACCTGTCTCTGTTTCTTCTGTGTGTGTCTCTCTCTCTTCCTCCCTCTTCCCCTCCTCTATCTCTGACCCCTCTTAACACCTTACTTTCTATTTTTAAAAAATTCTGCTTTTTCTTTGACTCTGTACAAAATAAATTTCTTTCTTCAAACCATAAATTCCAATTTCGTGTATGAAGAGGTCTCTGAAAAGAACTCTTCAGGAAGCTGTTTGGGGGTTGTGAAGCTGTGTTCTTATTATTAGTTGTCATACCACCATCACATTTATCCTCACCTACAATCAACAGAGCTAAGAACTCTTGGACTGAACTTTCTAAAACTGTGAGCCAAAATATCCTTGCTCCCTTAAGTTGACATCAAGCATTTTGTTACAGTGTTGAAAAGTCAAACTAGTAGCAGGCATGTTTATCATATATCCACTGTAGTGCACACCCCCTCTCCTGAGCACATCTGTTAATGACTGGGCTTCCACCAGGCTCTTTTCCCATGCCCCCTCTTTGGTTTCTTACTAAATACTATCATTTGGTTAATTTATCCACCTCTGTGGCTTCAATGACCAGCCATATTTATCAGAAGCCCATGTGTGCTGGATGGTTCTGTGTTAACTTGATTGAAGCTAGAGACATTTAGGAAGGGGGAACACCAATTGATAAAATGGCCCCACTAAATTGGCCTGAGGGTAATGCACTTTCTTGATTTGAAGTGGCCAGACCCAGCTCACTGTGGCTGGTGCCACCCCTGGGCTGGTGGTCCTGAGTTGTGCAACAAAGTAGGTTGTGCAAGCCATGACGAGCTTTTGTGTGCATGATGTTTTTAATCACATAACCCTACTATATGGTATCTCTTGCATTGTCTCATGATCTTTAGTTATGCATATCTACATATCTATTTGAATGTTTATAGGCATTTTAAAAGCAAAGCACCTCCCAAATCTTCCCCCTGTACCTACTCTTACTCTAATGTTCCATAACCTAGGACATTCTATTGTCATCCACATAAGAGGCTCAGTAAGAAATCTGACAGCTCTGACTCTTCTTTCTCCTCAGTCCCTGTATCTGATCTGTGATCATCCAGTTAGAGCCATTTAACTCTCGTGCATTGTTCCAATTTATTCTAACTCTGCTGCCATCACACCATCCAAGGAAGACTACCTCTCATTTTCATCCCTGTGTGGGCTTCCAAATTGATTTCTTCGCATTCGATCCTGGGTCTAATCTATTCTCCCATACAACAATAAGAGGATAGTTTTGAGTTCTGTGACTAAAACTCAGGAACTCATGCATGTATCACAAGCATCAAATCACTGAACTTCGCAGTAAAGTTAAATGACCTGTTTGGGGGCCTAGCTCTTCGGTTAGTCTGTGAACTCCCTGAAGCCCAAGACTGTGACTGTCTTATTCTCAATTGTACACTTAGTGCTTAACACAGTACCTTGATACATACTAGTTGTTCCATTGAGTGGTTGAAACTCCACAGATACTGTGTTTTATAAAAAGATAGGGGAGAGAAGGAATATGTTTGGTGGATGTGGGGTATGGGGGAAGGGGGTGCCTATGTGAGCCCATGCCAAGGCATCCCTTCCCCCTGAGGAACCAGCCACATGATGGTATAGTATAGAATAGAGTTTATTCAGGGCATGAGAAGGGAAGTTGAGAGGGTAGTAGAGACTGGGGGGGGGGGAGTAAAGGAGTAGAGGCCTGCCATGAGCATGTGGAGAGAAAAGAGGGAGAGGAATGGGGAGAGGGAGGAGCAGGAGCAAGAGAATAGAGCAGGAGCAAGAAGACAAGAGAGTGAGGAGGGGGCAAGCAGTCCCTTTTATAGTGAGTCAGGCACACCTGGCTGTTGCCAGGTAACTGTGGGGCGGAGCCTAGACTAAATGCCAACAGACACAGTTGGTCTAGACAAGGCATACATTTGGAGAGGTGATAAACAAGCTCCCTATTAGTTACCTTTTTGTCGCTATGATAAGATACCCTGGCCAAAAACAACTTAAGAAAGGGTTTATCTTAGTAAACAGATCCAAAGGGATAGAGTCCACCATAGCAAGGAAGGCATGGGGAGGCAGCAGGAGCAAGAAGCTACCTGATCACATTTTGATCTACACTCAGGAAACGGGAAGAGAACAGGAAGTACAGCAAAGCTATAAACCCTCAAAACCAGCCAGCAGTGGCATCCTTCCTTCAGCAAGGCTACACTTCCTAAAGGCTTCATAATCTCTCCAAACAGAACCACCAACTAGGGGCCAACTACTTAAATACCTGAGCCTAGGGTAGAAATTTTCTATTCAAGTCACCACATTCCCCCTGGAAGTAAAGGTTCTCTATACATGTCGTTTGTAAATGTTAATGTATGACCAGCAAGCAATTACCTTGGAAGCAGAACAATAGGTGAGAAACAAATTGTTCCCTGGTATGTTGAGAGCAAGGCAGGACTCAGGAAACAATAAACGAATCAGGATCGAATTAGCTGAAACAAAAGATTAGCAATGAAATTCCCTCAGGGAGCCAAAGAGTGGGCAATATGAAAAAGACTGAGTGCTGAGTTCAGACTGATAAACTGGAACAGGTTATGGTGCTTTATTTTGTCTTTTTTTTTCAGAGCTGATGACAGAACCCAGGGCCTTGCGCTTGCTAGGAAAGCACTCTACCACTGAGCTAAATCCCCAACTCCAGTTATGGTGCCTTATATTTTCTAATGCCCTCCACACACAGGCTGTTAACCAGCTCTTCACAAAGCCCACTAGTCTAATTGTTGTTATTAACACTCCCCATCTTCAATTTTAGCACAGGGGAAATTGAGGCTCAAAAGTACAGCAAGCTAGCTAAGTCCAATAGCAATCTAATAACAAAGCCAGGACTGCAATCCAAGTGTACTTGGACTGGTAACCTGCACTCTACAGCCTGACAACTCTTGGTACCAGGAGAACTGGGAAAAGTAAAGTAAGGGTGCCATGGACATCTGGGGCAGTTCCTATCTTCCAGATGACCCACATGTGTACCTCTCTGGCCCTATAGCATCCTAGGACTTCATTCAGCAGGCTTCACTTCAATTATGTTTACTTGTCTCTCTGTTGCTGTTGCTTCTGATTTCTCTAACTTACAGTGCAGCAACCTCATTGCACAACACAAAACAAGCCATGTCTGAGAAGTGGGGACTAACAAGAAGCAGCTGAATGGGGAAGGTAGAGCAGACAGGGGCAGGAAGCTTCAGGCCTGCAACTGGTCCATCTCTCCAGAGAAAGCACTCAGCTTCTTCAAAGTCTGCCCCTGTGAGGCCCAGATCCACACAGCCAAAGAGAGAAATTCTTTTAAGAATGTTAAAATCCCCTGGCCACAGGGTGCTCAGAGCCCTGCAGTGGCCATTCAATCGAATAACAGACAGCAAACAGACCATAAACATAGACAGAAGAGACACAAACAAAAGTCATGAAGCTTGAATGGCCTCATTTTTCAGGCAGCAGAGGACAAGGCAGAAGGCCTAAGGGGAATTAAAGGGGAAAACACCTTGGACTATGAGATAGGCCAAAAATGTATCCTAACAATACATCCATATAACCATCCCCCGAAAGTGTACATGTTATTTTATGCCAGAAAATGGGTTTGCAGATGTTTGTTAAAGATCGTAATCTTGAGAGATTATCCTGAATTATCTGAGTGAGCACTAAATGCATACATCCTTCTAAGAGAGAGGCAGAGGAAACTTTGACATGCAGATAATAGGAACAGGCAGTGCAACCATGGAGACAGAGATGGAGAGATGTGGCCACAAGCCAGGAGATGCCAGCAGCCACCAGAAGCTGGAAGAGATGAGAAGCAGATTCTCCCCTAGAGCCTTTAGAAAGAGCATGGTCCTGTCAAAGCCTTTATTTCAGCCCAGTGATATGGCTTTTGGATGTCTGGCCTCCAGAAATATGAGAAAATAAATGTGTTACCCTAAGCCACCGAGTTTGTGAACATTGGTTACCACAGCCATATGAAACTAAAACAGATGTTCTTTGATTACAGTGGGATTTTTATCTCATCAGACTTCTAATTTCAAAATGTTTTAAAGCTGAAAAATGTATCAACAGCATACACCCTACTAATTGTTACATATTAACAAAACAGTACAGTATAGCAGGGGTTTCCAACTTTTTGATGTTGTGACATGACTCTGTTATCTACAAATATGGTGGATCATATTCACAGCTATCATGGGACATGTGGGACTGATGGGCCACTCGTTAGAAATGCTCTTGACTTGTCAGTTGTTCACTTTTGTTGTTTTATTATTCTGTCCAGTATCCTGAGAAGGCAGTTCACTGCATATTATTAGTTTAGGCAAAGTTCAGGAATCAAAGAATGGTTTCTACTTAATGTGTATTGCATTCATAATGTAGAGTGAAAAATTATAAAGGCCATTTTATGAAATATGTGTAAATTTTTTCGCCTTAGACCTTGGGCAGAAAAGCACCTGCCAGCAGGTTTGGGTCCATCTAATTAGTTACAGAGGAGGGGGAGTTACAGGACAAAGGCCTGTTAAGAACATCCCAGAAACTGACTGGCCAAGAGAGGAACTACACCCTGCCCCCATGGTACGGCCTACTAGTGTTCAAAAAAAAAAAAAAAGGTAAAACAACCAATCCTGTGCACCCGATCGAAAGTTCGCTTTTTCCCCACCCGGCCCATATATAAGCGCTAGACCACTGAGCCACGAGGTCAGTCCCTCTATCCCCTATGTGAGATATGGGGATATGGGCTGGCCCAGAGCTCTGATTTAATAAACCACCTCATGTGTTTTACAGCAAGACGGTCTCTCGTGTGTCCTTTGGGTGCATGTTATCCTGTGACTTAAGTAGACCCTCTTTCTGGGGAGTCCCGGACCTTTCAATACCACTATAGGTAAACATCAAAAGTCAAACCATTACAAGTGAAGGACCATCTATGTGTATAAACTTAAGACATAACTGCTCTATGGTATGGTTAAGGAGAAGGTTTTTATTGTAGATAGGAGAGAGAGGCATCTGGAAGAGTCCAGAGCAGAGAGAGAAAGTAGATGGAACATGGCCAGCAGACTGAATCTGCCCAGGAGAGAAGTAGGAGCAGAGAGAGAGAGAGAGAGAGAGAGAGAGAGAGAGAGGAAGGAGGAGGAGGAGGAGGAGGAGGAGGAGGAGGAGGGGAGCTAGAACAAGAGGGGGAGGAGAAGAGGGAAAAGAAAGATGGGGAGACAAGCATATTAACATAGCAAGGTTATAGCTGGGGAGAAGAAAGCCCATGAGCCTGAGGGAGTTTAGGATAGGGGGAGGAGGTGGGAAGGACTAGGTACTGAAGAAGCCTGGAGACCCGCACGTGCTTTGGTATGTTAATAGGCACCATAGGTAGCCTTTTGTTCTTTCTACCGTTGATAAGGGAAATGGCTCCTTTTGGTTTAGAGGAACCAGCTTCACAAGTTCCTGAGGAATGCAGGCTTTTATCTAAGGATGAGAAATCCTCTTTTAGTTCAGATTGTGCCCATTTCTGGATATTTGGATCTGCCATTTAGAGTTGGGGGGACTGGAGTCTTCTTTGTACCTAACACTATATAAAGTGCAAAACATGGCCAGGCATTTTTTTAATCTGTCATCAGTATAGACTATGTAGAGTGAAGACAGACATCCAGCCTGATTTTGCTACTTTCTAAGCTTCTGATCAGGGAGTAAATCTGGGGTCACTTGTCTTTGTTTATTGTTCCAGAAAGACAGATACACATCCAGTGTATTTGTTTTGTTTCCAGAAATACCCACGAGGCAAGATTTGAGTTAAGTGAAAACTGACGAAGTGAGAGTGAAATTAAAGTAGGATGGTGGGATCTGGATGCTTTGAAGTATTCTGGGAGGCAAGGTTGAAATTGCATTGAAAACCAGGCCATAGCATACAGAAAATGTAAATGCTGATGATGCCAGAAATAGGCATAGCGAGTCAAGAGACAACCCGTTTCACTAAGAATCAAGTAGGTTTTTAAAATAAATAAATAAATAAATAAATAAATAAATAAATAAATAAATAAGCAAGTCAGAGATCTAGTACCAAAGTATAGGAATGTCTGGTGAGACACAAGGAACTTGGCATTAGAGAGTCTATGAAGAAGTGGTCATGAGCCTACCCCTAGGTTGTATATTCTCTTTTCTATGCCAAAGTCAGGATGTGTCCCTCCATATGGCATTGAAACAAAGAGTACAAACAGCAAAATGGTCAATGCCTCATGACAGGTCCATGTGCCAGGCTTTGTGCTAGGATCATTTGTTTATTAAGTCCTTTAATCCTCATGGTAACTATGTGAGAGAGGCACTATTCTTATCTCTGCTTCAAAGATAAAGGCAGTGAAGTGTCAGGAGGTTATTTATCTATTCCAGATCCAAATACAAGAAAGTTAGAGGATGGAAATTCAATCTGTCATCCAAAACGAGGACTATCTGCCCCAAGTACCATTTTGTGGGTGAATCTCAGCTTCGAATACAATTTTGGAGTTTTAAAAGTGCCTCTGCCCAGACTTTAGAGTGTCTAACTTAAGACCTGTTAATCGATTTAGAAAAAAAAAAAAAAAAAAAAAAAAAAAAAAAAAAAAAAAAAAAAAAAAAACTTCCTGGGTGATGTTAATGGCAGCCAGAGTCAAGAACCACTAGACTAGGTTATTTTGACCCAACTCTAAGAAGAAACATTTGATACCTTATGTCGATGTTGGCTGTGCAGTTTTCTTGTTTAGTCAGTGTTTTCAGTTGTACAAATTGGAATGGCCATGGACTGGGCATTCCTCTGCTTCCCCTGAGACTCTTCCCTATCTACTGTCTTGGGTGCATTTTTTTCTTCTTGTTCCTAACTGCCAAAAGAGACTGCACTCTCCTCCACTAAACCTGATGTGTTGTATTTTCACCCTTCCTGATCTCTCTACAAAGAAATTAAACATCTCTTATATGCCAACATTTACACACACTCTTGTTAATGTGTATCTGTTTCATTCATTTATTCAGTCAGATAAAGGAGATTCACTGCATCATGCCAGAGGGATCCTGACAGGTTGTGAAAGGTCCAGAACTCCCCAGAAGGGGGGTCCACTAGAGTCACAGGATAGCACGCACCCAAAGGACACACAAGAGACCGTCTTGCTGTAAAACACATGAGGTGGTTTATTAAATCAGAGCTCTGGGCTGGCCCATATCTCCATATCTCACATAGGAGATAGAGGGACTGACCCCGTGGCTCAGGGGTCTAGTGCTTATATATGGGTGGGGTGGGGAAAAAGCGAACTTTCACGCGGGTGCACAGGATTGGTTGTTTTACTTTTTTGAACACTAGCAGGCCATACCATGGGGGCAGGGTGTAGTTCCTCCCTTGGCCAGTCAGTTTCTGGGATGTTCTTAACAGGCCTTTGTCTTGTAACTCCCCCCTCCTCTGTAACTAATTAGATGGGCCCAAACCTGCTGGCAGGCGCTTTTCTGCCCAAGGTCTAAGGCGAAAAATTTACACATATTTCATAAAATGGCCTTTATAATTTTTCACTCTACAGTTGTTGACCACCAGCACTTATCTCTTTCTGCTTCATGACTGTGGATACAATGTAATCAGTTACATCAAATTACTGCCAGCAGACTTTTCTAGTTCCTGCCATCATGGCTTCTCCACCATGATGGACTGTACCCTCAAATTATGAGCCAAAAGCACCCTTTGTTCCTCAAGTGTATTTTCCAGGTATTTTTGCACAGCAACAAAACAAGTACTTAGAATTGCTGGGTCAAGTGGAAACTGTTTAACCTTCTAAAGAACAGTCAGGCTACCTCCTTAAGTACTTCTGGATTCTTTTTAACATTGCCATTTTCTTGTTCCTATCAGCATTATTCCCTAAGTTCCTAGCTCAGATTCCTCTCTGAGTTGCCTATGGACTGACCTCCCTGAACATACCAAGGATCCTTTGACTCATCATCTCTTCCCTGTCCACACATTATATTTCTTCTCTTTCCCTCTCAGGTTATTATCTCAGTATACACTATGTTAATCTACCCAGATGCTTAAGTACCAGCCAAGCATGAGACTCTTACCCAACCCTCAGTCCTCACACCCAGTTCCTTCTTCCTTTCCTAGTCTCCAGTTGGGTTGACAGAGCACACTTACTCTGTAGCTCAGGCCAGTCTCAAACTCATGATCCTCTTTCTGCAGTTTTCCAAGTGTTGAGATTACAGGCATATGCCACCACACTTGGTTATATCCAATTTACTTCTCAGCCCCAAAGGTTCAGCCTTCCCAGAAGCTTGTTTTCTAATATAGCTCTTTTTCTTCAACCCTAGTTGCCACTACTCCAATTTGGTTTATTTTGCCCAGAATTTTTGTATCTAACCTTTAATTTCACTATACTTCCAGATTAACCTAAATATCAATGTTATTGTGGTAATCCACTTTTTAAAAAATCTTCTTTTTACTGGCATGGATGTTTTACTCACACTGTAGATCAGTCACTACTTGTATGTTTGGTGCCCTCTGAGGTGAGAAGAGGGCATCAGACTCTCTGGGACTGGAGTTACAGACAGTTATGAGCTGCCACATGGGTGCTGAGACTCGAACCTGAATCTGGGTCCTCCAGAAGATCAGCTAGTGTTCTTAAGCACTGAGTCATGTCTCCAGCTCCAGATAATACACTTTCTTAGTTAAAAGTCTTTAATAATGTTCATACATACCATAGGCTGTGGGATAAAACTGACCTTTTTTGCCTAACAGGGTAGCATATAATGCCTCAGCAATGTGAACGAGGTTTGTTCTCTCAACCCTTGGGGCTTTGGCTATGCAGTTTTCTCAAAAGCTTCTCCCAAGCTTCTTGTTCACCAAACAAATCTTGCTCATCTTTTAGAGCCTAGATTACATGTGTCTTTCTCTATGAAGCCTTTCCTAACTTAATAGAGTAGGCTGTGGTTGTATTATCCCCATGTTCTCACAGAGCTTGTACAAACATGTACACCTTTCCTAGAGACTTCAATGCAAAGGTCATTTCTTTTACCTATCTTCTTTTCTGTCTATATTATAAAATACTAGAAGGCAGTGGTTATTTCACATCTGAATCTCTAGCTCTTAGTATAATGTGTAGCACAAGTTTTATTATTGGGGTGGTAGGATGGGAAAGGAGTAAACTTTATTGAGTTTATTGGTTCTTATCCATCTGCTATGGCTCAAGAATGTATATATCTCATTTAAACCTAATCTAACTGATCTGTCTGTTGGAAAATGTGTTTTTATGTGACTGTGTAACTTGTGATGTGTGTGTGTGTGTGTGTGTGTTATTTTTACAGCCAGAATCCTCACCAGTTTTTTTTCTTCCAGTGCTAAAGATGGAACTTTTGTATGCACTAGGCAACTTTACTCTCACTGAGAAATATCCCCAGCTCTTCCCAGCTTCATACTGCCGTTAGGCTCAAAGCCCTCAAAAAGTATCCTACTAGGATGCTATTATTATTTTACTAGGACCACATTCATCTACACTCATTTTCCAAGAAGTAAAGTAACAAGAACCTTTAAGTCTCATAAAAAAAGTCCCCTCTAGCTCTAGTTTGGGCTCCATATCTTCAGTCTGAGACTTCAGCTGGGCCTATCAATCCTTTTCCGTTCCTCTCTGGACAGTAGTTAATAAGCTTTCTGGTCACACTGATCCTCTTTCATTGCTTTTCATTGGGGTTGATCTAAGACTAAATGGCAGTTTTCTTTATTATTTTTGTTTTTGTGTATATGTGAACAGTATCTATATGTGCATATTTTGTTTTCTGATGTGAGTGCACATGTGTCTGTGTGTGTGTGCGCGCACGCACACACATGCTATTGCGTATATCTATACATGCACACGAATGCAGAGGCCTATAGTTGATATAGAGTGCTTTCTTCAATTGTTGTACACCTTATATGCTGACATGAGGGTTTCCAGTTAAACCCAGAGATCACCATAGCAGGCTTGCTGTGGGGACTCTGTGTCTGCCTCTTGTGCAATGGAATCACAGACCGGCCTCCAAGTCCTTTCAGTATTTATGTTAGTGCTAGGAATCTGAGCTATGATCTTTATCCACTGAGCCTAGAAATAAATGAGTTTACAGTTTATGATGATTGATTTTTTTTCTGGTAGATGTCAGATTGGCTTAGCTGGCACAGATTATAGAACACACAATCCCCATTCTTATTTTTGGCCTTGGTCCTGTCTGACTTGGATGCTTGACCATTTTACTCAGACTTGTTACCTGGAAAGTTTGGCTTGGTGCCACCACACGGTCTGGTAGGATTCCCTATCCTTTCCAGAATCCGATTTATCCATCTCCCTTTGCCAGAGGACAGGGGAATATTGCTCACTACATTATCTTTTGGCTCTTCAAAACTCTGTACTTGTCCAGTACCTTTTCTGGTTCCGGAGAGAACGAGTCTGCTTCCATGGATAAAGAGGGCACTTTTCACTGTGTAGCACAAAAGAGGCCTCTGCTACACTTTAGCTGTGTAGCTGGTGCTTCCATAACTCTTCTTATGTGACTTAGTGAGAAAATCACAACAATAGACATTTACAAAAATATCATAATAAAAAACATTATCTCTTATGCTAATCAACTAATGATAATGATAATAATAATAAAAATAAACAAACTGTGATTTTTCTGTTTTTCATTGACTGTTTCTTTATTAAAAATGTTTTACCCTTTTTATGTTATTGTAATTTAATTACCACATTTCCCTTTTCTTTTCTCCGTTCAGTATACCCCTCCCACTCTCCCTCAAATTCACTGACTCTTTTTTATTTTTATTGTATGTGTGTATGTGTATATATGCATATATATGTATATATTTTTCCCTAAATATAACATGTTCTGTCCATATGATGTTACTCATATGTCTGTTTTCGGGGCAGACATTTTGGCACAGGACAATCAATTGGTGTGCTCTTCCCTGGGGAAGAGCGCCTTTTCTGCTCCCAGCTTTTCTTGGCTGCCTCTAGTTCTTTGTGTAGGATTGAGGCCTCCTGGGCTTTTTCTCATCCTCTTGGTGTATTCGTTGGTGTCAGCATTGTTCAGCTCACATTTGGACTGCCACACTGGGGAGACTTTAAGGTTATAGCTCCTGCTTTTACTAGGAGACACAATCTCACAGCAAAGTTCCTGATCTCTTGCTCTTACAATCTTCCTGCCGCCTCTCCCTCAGTGTTGCCTGGGCCTTCGGTGCGGGAATTGTTTGATTGGTAGATGTATGCCTTGGTATTGAGCTCCACAACTCTGCATTTGATTGGTTGTGGCTTCTGTACTGGTCTCTGTTGCCAAGAGAAGTTTCCTTTATGAGGGGTAAAGACTACACTTACCTGTAGGTATAAGGACAAATGTTTATAGATTGATGTTAGGTATTATGCTGGTTTATTTAGTAAATGGTTGTAGATGCTCGTCTAATAACTATGATTTCACTAGCACTGAATATTTAGCAAGGTTTCCAGTACTTGATATAATATCCTTTTTGTTGAACAGGTCTTGACTCACATTCAATAGGGATGCCTCCCTCCATTCATAGGCTCAGAGACCAAGCCAAACTTGTGCTGTATGATCTCATTCCCTCCACATCATTTGTTGTTCCAGGATTTGATATGTTCCAAGTTAACCCAATCAATGTAATTCTCTGGAACCTGAAACTGGTACTGGGATACATAGCATGGCAGCCAGTCATTAAAGCTGGGCCACCATGAGTGGTGATACATTAATGAAGATAGGCCACTAACTTCTGTTTGAGGCTGCAGAACAGTACTGATTCTTGCCCCTACTTGCAGCAATTCTTTCTTCTATGCCTTGCACCCCAATGAGACTTGGCTGTTGACATGTAATGAACAAAGCATCAGAACTACAAACAGTCCTCCACTTACAATCATACAATGTTTCGTTGTTCTGCTTTGTATAGTACAGAAGTAATACACATTCAGAAAAAAAACCCATACTTTCAATTTTCATCTCTTCTGGAGCTAGTGACATGCCTCATTCCCAGTCAGTCATATGATCACAAGGCCAAACAACTCACACTCCACAGTATAACATGCTGCTCAACTATATGGATTAGATGCTTGAATTGGTTTTTATAACATTTACAGTGTCTTCAATGTATGATGGGTATATCAAGCTATACAACCATTGTAAGTTGAGGAACACGAGCAGATCTACCCTTCTCTGGCACACTGCTATCATGGGCCTGAAAGGAGATCATTGTTCATGCTAATGCTGTCCTATTAGAGTGTTTTGTTAGCTGTTCTGCAAAGAATGACTTTGAAGCAGAATCAGCACTGAAGTTAGGCTTAAATTTCTCCCATGGTAAAGGAGCAGACGGTAGCATTGTTTGACAGGTATCTTCAGACCTCTTTGACTTCTGGGAGTCTGACTTCTGCCTATGAGCTTGTGTGGCCTCTTTCTGAAGTCTGTTTGCCTAGTTCATTAACTCTGTGACCTTGGACAGATTTCTTCCCTTCTTTGAGCTCCAGTTCCTTGAGTGTAAATTAGAAGTTGGGTCTTTGCTAGTTCTGTGGATCAGGTCAGCTTCCTTCAAAGGTCAGTATCAGACACCTCATCTCTTTCTGCTCCCCCACCCCCACTCTGCTTCCCCTATGCAACAGGACTCATTGAGTTCTGGTGTCTTGTTGAGAGGCATCTCCAGTTCTCCGTTCATTGACAATGTGGAGAAGAGCCAGGCTTTGAGCCCCAGGAGTCACCAGCTCCTTTCCTGCTCAGGTTATGAACCCACTTCCCCAGGCTTTCTTTGATGACTCACTCAGCTGTCCCTCTCTTACCCTTAGGAAAGACCTTCCAGAATGTTCTTTCTTCAGTTTTGCAATAGGAAGACACTTCACATGCTGAGTTTTAGAAACAGACAAAATCCGTCAATGGTAAAAAAAAAAAAAATGCTTTCTTATGCCCTCCCTCCTCTGGCCCCTCCGACTCTACCTCTACATCATGCGCCACTCCAACCAGGCTCACACCCCAGGCATAGGCTACAGCCCTCCCCCTTCCCTTCTCCCTTGAAACAGTCCTGCGTTCCCCACAACTTTCTCTGTTCAGCCTTGGCTGCCTCAGCTTGTTCCTTTCCCCTTGCTGGGCTCTTCCTGCTGTAGTAACTCAGCCTTTACCATCTCTCCTCCCTGCCACCCAGCTCCAGCCCCGGTGCCCCCCTCATGGGCCTCTCCCTCTGCAGCTGCTGCAGACTGAATGAGCACAACAAAAAACTTACCACATGTATTGAAATGAAGCTCTCCTTGGACAACTGCAGCTTTCCCTGGGCAGGATTTCAGTCTGATTTTCTCAGGGTTCCCATAGAGCCAGAGCTCCTGCCCAGAGCTCCCCCCACAGATGTCTGGGCCTGTGGTGAACCAGAGCCCTTTGCTTCTCTGGCCAGTTCTGAAGGACCAGACTCCTCCCACTCCAAACATCTCTGTCCACTGTTCATGAGCCTAACAAACAAGAGAGGGCAGAGAAAAGTTAGCCAAATGGGGCAGGGAGTCTGCCCCAAGAGGGGTTGTTTAACTCAGAACCCGGGCCCCCAGGGCAGGGATCCAAACTCCCCTCACTGAAGCAGAAACCAATCTTGCAAACAAACATATAAACAAATGATTACCAGTGAGTCAGGAAGGCCTGTTAAGGGCTGGAGAGCTCTGAGCTGTCCCTGGCACTTACCCCAATGCTTAGGCTTCAGGATTGCCCAGGAGGGCCTGGAAGTGGGATTGGGTCTCCAAAACATAATCTCCACCCAAGCTCTAAGCAGCTGAGCCGGATGGCTGGAGCCTCCTTGTCAATCACTGCCTCTTTCTTCCTGGCCTCTCCATCTTGAATCCCACTCTGGCTCATTTTGCTTTGAAAGCCTGGGCTCTTGCCCATCCCTACTGTATATCTCTGCCATCTTTTGGCAGTCTTTCATCATCCTCAACTGCATTTAATACACACAAAATGGCATTGCCATTATGTACCACCCCTAAATGGGTTCCTTTTCCAATGGCCCCTAAGAATTGTGAAAATGACCCCAGGGAACACTTCACTTTCTGCCCTTCTGTGTTTCAGTATCCTTGACATACAGTTATTTAAGTTATCTTAAGACACCAAGAGCCCTGTTCAATCTCCATAACACCTGTATACTGTGGGACAATTACAACACCCAGGCTCTGGGGATTAGGCAGGCTGCCAATTTGTACTTTCCTATCTGTGTCCCTTTCTGCCATTCCCAGAAGAAGCATTAGGGACTGGTACCAAGCATTTAAATATTTAGAAGGCTTGGTAATGGGTGAGGCTTCTGGTATGTCACAGCTTTTAGCCTTGACCAGGGGGGATGGACCATTATTGTCCAGTCCCAGGACTAGGTTTCAAGTTTCACAGAGAGAGCCATGTCCTGCTATTGCACTCTTAAGCCTTAGCACAGTATCTATCACATAAGAGTCACTCAGATATGCTGAAATGTTTATGGAGAGATATCTAAATGAGTAAAGCAGACAGCAATACATTTCCGGGCTTGCTGTGACCTTCTCTCTGTAAGTAAGATCTGTAGGCTCATGAGTTAGATTTCTGGGAATGTTATAACAAGTTAGCACAAAAAAAAAAAAAAAAAAAAAAAACAGCTTATAACAGTACCCGTGGATAAGCTCACAGCCCTGTAGATCAGAAATCTGAGTGGGCTCAGCTGAATTCTCTACAGGTCCCATAAGCCTAAGATCAAGGTTTGAGCTGGCTTGCAAGTTTAAAGCCAAGTAAGTATCGAATTCCAAGTTTATTTAGGTTATTGGCAGACTCCATTTCCTTGTGGCTGTTAGTCTCAGACCACATTTCCGTGTTGGCTGTCATTGGAGGTCACTCACTGCTTGGAGAGGTTGCTTGCATTTCTTCTCATGCGCCCTCTTCAAACTGGCAACAGTGCCTCAAGTCTTTCTCATCTCCTTGTTGTTCCTTTCTGCCAACAGATGGAGAAAGTTCAGTGTTTTTAAGGACTCACATAATTAGATTAGATCCATCCAGATGTCCTCCTTTTTCTTTCGCCCCTTTCATTAGTTGAGAATTTTCTACAATGTATTTTGATCACATTTACTTCCCTTCCCCCAACTCCTCCCAAATTGTTTTGTGTCTGCTTTTTTCTAAAAAATAACTATCAAGTCTAATTTGTGTGGTCCACATGTTCTTGACTGTGTGGCCTTTTACTGGAGTGTGATTGACCTACCAGGATCATATCCCTACAGAAAGGGAACTCTTCGTTTCCCGCAGCTATCAGTTGCCAATAGCTCCCCAGCTTGTAGTAAAACTTCATGGCCACCTCCCCTTTCCATGTTGAGATTTGGTTGGCTTGAACTTGCACAGGTCTTGTGCATGTTGTTATAATTGCTGTGAGTTTTAATGTACAACTGCTCTGCTGTGTCCAGATTGTACTGTTTTATTATAGTCATCTGTTGCTTCTGGCTCTTAGTGATCCCTGAGCCTTGGGAGGAGGGCATGATGTAGATGTCCCATGTACGGATGGATGAACAGCCTGCAATCCCGTAGTCTCTGAACCTGATCTTGTTTTGGTCTCTGTGTTAATCAGTATCTACCACAAAAAAGAAACTTCTCTGATGATGGTTAAGAGACGTAATAACCTATGGTTATAAAGAACAAGTCATTAGGAGTTAGTTTATTAGGTTCTCCCCTAGGGCTTATAGCTTTTTTAGCTTCCGGTTCTTGGTTCCAGTAACAGTGCCACGTATGGGTCTCATCTTGTGGAGCAAGCCTTAAAGCCGATCAGAAAGTGATTGGTTACTCCTATGACATTCTTGTTGCTATTGTACTAATGGCTATATCTTTCCAGGCCAGTCATTATTGTCACTGTTGGAGATTGGAGACTGACAGCTGTGTAAGACTTTTCTTAGTACTTTTCTCCTCAAGTGTGTATAGCACCTTCTAGCCTAGGACAGCTAGCCAGTATCAACCTTGCTTTCAGATGAGTATTAACTTGACTTCTCCATGTTCTGTGACTCGGGTAGTATGGTGTCTTCAGCAGTAAGGTATTACTATCAAGTATGGAAGATAATTAAGATAATTAACAATAGCTTGTAATGTTTGAGGAGTCATTGGGAGCTCATAGACCAACAACACTAAAGGGGGTAACCCAGTACCAAGGCTTTTATTTATTAGCTTGAGATGTCTAGTAGGAGCATTGTCATCTCATTATAGGGCAAGTCTATTTAGACTCATTTTATATATGTGTATGTAGTTCAAGAGCTTCAATAGTAGTAAGTTTCTATATGACCTTTTGGAAAGATCTTTAGTGTTAGTGATTCCTTGGCTTATTTCCTCCTATCTTCTGCCCTCCCATTCCCCAATAAGATTTAACATTTTCTGTTCCATTATTTGCCCAATACCCTCTAAACCCTTTCTACCCTCCTGACCTCTATGGCTATTCCAAATAAAACACACATATCTGAAGATTCAAATCTAATATTCACAAGCAAGATAAAAAAATGCAATATTTGTCTTTCTGGGTCTAGGTTACCTCATTCAGGATGACTTTTTTTTCTAGCTCTGTCAACTTGCCTTAAGATTCCATAATTTCATGGTTATTTTACAGCTGAATAATATTCCACTATGTAAATGTACAGCAGTTTCATTATCCATGTATCAGCTGATCCGATCTCTTTTTATGGTGGCAATGTACACAAGATATGCCTCGTATTCCATTTACATGTTGCATACATTTATCTAACCATTGCCAAAATCTGCTTTAGAACATTCTTATTCTCCCAAAGTAAAGCACTGAACCCATTAAAAAAGATACAAATAAAACATCCTGTATTACTTTACTTCCTGTTTCCATGATGAAGACCATTATCAAAAGCAACTTGGGGAGGAAAAGGTTTAATTCATCTTTTTTTCCATTAATTTACTTATTTATTCACTTTACATCCCTATCTCTGCCTCGATCCTCCCAATCTCCCCTCACACAGTCCCCTCCCCCTTCCCCCTCCCCTTCTCCTCAGAGAAGGTGGAGGACCCTATCCTGGCACATCAAGTCACAGCAGGACTAGAGTTAGGGAAATGTATTTCATATACAGCAACAGCCCCTGTTCCAGTTGCTGGGAGACCCACATGAAAACCAAGCTGCACATTTGCTACATATATGTGTGTGGAGGGGGCTAGCTCCAGCCCATGCTTGCTCTTAGTTGGTGGTTCAGTTTCTAGGAGCTCCTAAGGGTTCAGGTTTGTTGACTAATGGTCTTCCTGTGGAGTTCCTATTCCCTTTGGGTTTTTCCATCCTTCTCCCAACTCTTTCATAAGACTCCCTGAGCTCAGTCCAATGTTTAACTGTGAGTCTTTGCATTTGTTTCAGTCAGCTGCTGGGTGGAGCCTCTCAGAGAACAGCTATGCTAGGCTCCTGTCTGCAAGCATAACAGAGTATCATTAATAGTGTCAGGGATGGGTGCTTGCCCATGGGATGGGTTTCAAGTTGGGCAAGTTATTGTTTGGCCATTCCCTCAGTCTCTACTCTCTCTTTGTCCCTACATTTCTTATTGACAGGACAAATTTTGGGTCAAAGGGGTGGGATGGTGTCTGTATCCCTCCACTGGGGGTCCCGCCTAGCTACAGGAGGCTGCCTCTTCAGGTTCTGTATCCCTAGACTTATAGCTTACATTCCTGCATAAATGGAAACCAGGACAGGAAATCAAGCAGTGCAGACACTTGCTTGTGTGTGTGTGTGTGTGTGTGTGTGTGTGTGTGTGTGTGTGTATGTGTGTGTGTGATTTGAGACAGGGTTTTTCTATGTAACCCTGGGTGTTTTGGAATTAACTCTAGACCAGACTGACCTGTAACTCACAGAGATGTTCCTGATTCTGCCTCCTGAGTGCTATGATTAAAGGCATGTACCACCACCACCTGGTACATATATGTTTTTTTAATCATTTTTTCACTTTACATAATGTTTTGCAGGTTTATCCATGTTGTAGCATGTGTCAGGGGCTCCCTTTTATAAGAGCAAATGGGTCATGAAATAAAACGCCTGTGAGAGACATAGCTCTCCACATGTATAGATTCAAGGAATTCGGACTTGGAATCTTGGTGATTTTCTTAGAACTTCTGTCTATTTCAGTCTCTGTTCCAAGGATGTGGAATAATACTATTTCCCACCCCTGAGTAAATGTGGAGACTGTCTAGAGACTAGAAAGCATGTAGTAGCTGGAATGGAGAGTAGTCTGGGCAGTGCAGTGAGCTCCACTCATCTGTTCCATATGTGTACGTTGTACAAGGTGCTGATGCTGAGTTTACAAACTGAGAGATAAATGTTTTATTCTGTCCATTTTACAGAGGCAAGTTGAGGCTTAGAAACTTATCCAAGGCATTACAACCTCTATGAAGAAACATGCATTTGACCGCAGGCTGAAACTGCCTCCTAAGCCTGGAAATAAGACAATGCCAAATCTCTGAGGACACAACCAGGTGTCACCAAGCCTTGCCACTGGGATTTATGAATCTGCCAGCACAGTAGATGGTGACTCCTATGGTCTGAAAGCTATGTCCCATCTAAACTTATATGTTGGTCCTGTAACCTCCAGTGTGACTGGCAAATGGGAGACAGAGCCCAGAATACGACCATGAAGGCTAAATGAGGTTATAAGGACTAGACTCTGATCTGATATGGCTGGTGCCCTTGTAGAAGACACCAGATCAGCCTTTCTTAACAAATGAAAATTTGATGAAAAGACATCAGCCTGGAAGCCTGAAAAATTCTCTCAAGAAGAACCCAACTGCCCAGTACCATGAGTGTGGCCTTACAGTCCCCCAGAAGAGTAAGAAACTAATATTCTGTTGTTTTAGCTATGTAGTTTGGAGTATTTTTGTTATGGCAACCCAAGTTAACTACTTCAGTGATCATGATACACAGCAGTAGAAACCAAGACAGAAGTTCCCAGCCCACTGTGCAATCTTTGCACAGTGTATTTGACCTTTCTAGCATTCACTGAGGGCCAGCCTAGGTGTCCTGCACGGTTGAATTCTACGGTCTGGAAGGAACAGGGAAAAGGGCTAGTGTCTAAGGCTCTGGCTGGCTTGGTGCAGCTGTCTGTGGACAGGGACAGGGCAGAGCTGTGAGAGCAGCTGGCACTCTGGGTGCAAGGCCATCACCCGAAGTGAGGCCAAGAAAGTTGCAAAGGGAATTAGCTACAGCTGAACATCTGCAGCAAGAAGGGCAAGTGCATAGTGCCATCAATGTGCAATTCATTTGTGATTGTGAACAGCATATTTGGGATGTGACAGCAGAGTGTAGGGTCAAGCAGCCAGCAGAGCTGGGGTGGTTTGGAAGCAGTTCAAGACTCTGAACTGAAAAGTCATTTTTTGGGGAAAGACCATGAGCATCTGTTTCAACTCTGAGACTGGCTCCTCTCTCCTGATGTTGCTGCTTTCCTTTGTCAGACTATGTAGGTCTAGGCTGTGGCCTTTGGGAGCAAGGCTCTCAGTTGTTTAATGGCATCTCAGCCTTGGGGCTCTGCATTAGTTATCCACCATTGTGTAACAAATTACCATACATCTAATGACTTAAAACAGCAGGACTTCTTGGCTTATGGTTTTCATGCATCAGAAATCTGGGCACAGCTTAGCTGGTTCTCTGCTCAGGTCTCCCTAAGTTAAAATCAAGGTGTCTGTAGGGCTGCAACTCATCTGGTTGCTGGCAATGTTCAACTTCTTGTGATTGTAGGTCTTAAGCTCCCATTTTCTTGCCAGCCGTTGGTCAAGGATCACTCTCATTGCTAGGGGTCAACCTGAGGTCGTTGTCATGAAGATCTTGCCATAAGTAATGCCCAATATGATTGCTTCTTCAGTGACAAAAACAGTTTCTCTCTCCCTCCTTCCCCTTCAATCCACCCTCTGTGTGATGTGTGGGTGTCTCGGGATTAGTACTGTTATGATGAAACACTATGACCAAAATCAAGATGGGGAGGAAACAGTTTCTTTGGCTTATACTTTCACATTGTAGTCCATCATTGAAGGAAGTTAAGACAGGAACTCAAAGGGGCAGGAACCTGGAGACAGGAGCTGATGTAGGAGCCCTGGAGGAGTATGGCTTGCTGGCTTGCTCCCTGTGGCTTATTCAGCATGCTTTCTTATAGAACCTAGGACCAGCAGCCCAAGGGTGGTACCACCCATAATGGGCTTATCCCTTTCTCCATCAGTCACTAAGAAAATGCCTGTAGAGCATTTTCTTAATACCTGGATCTTGTGGAGTCATCTTCTCAACTGAGGCTCCCTTGTCTCAGATGACTCTAGCTTATGCCAATTTGACATAAAACTAGCCAGCCCAGTGACTGTGTGGATGCCGTGTCAGACATGTGAGGGTTACATGGAGTGGTTTTCTCCTTTCACCTTTCTCAGGAATCCAACTTAGGTCATTAGACTTTGATGTCAAGTGCCTTTACCATGGTCCCACCAATAGTCATATCTTATAAAATTATGCTACACTACCATGGCCCCACTGATAGTCACATCTTATAAAATTATGCTACACTATCACACTCTAGAGACTGGCACTGTTAAATTTTTATGGCATTTTATCATATGTAGATTCCTGAAATGACCAACTAATGAAGTCAAGATTCAGAACTGATCCTGTCATTAAGCATTACCTTGTATCCATAAACTCTATAATCGTTTTAGTTAGAGAAAATTATATACCATACAATATGTGGCATTTTTGTGAATGACTTTTTGTCCACTCAGCATAATGCCTTTCAGTCTCATCTGTGTGTTTGTATCAATAGTTCATTTCTTTTATTTTTATTGTTCGGTAGTATCCCATATTATGAATGTACAAGTTTTTAGTCAATGACCTAGTAAGAAACATTTTAGTGGTTTTAATTCTGGCCATTGCAAATAAAGATGCTATAAGCAAATGTGTGAAGATTTTTGTGTCAACATAGTTATTTGTTGGACTGTAATAAATGTCCAAGAGTGTTGAAGGAACTCAGGCCAGCTCAAGCATGGGGAGCATGGCAAACATAGTTCTGGCAGGCCTCGTCATTTTCCCTCATTCCCTCTGCCTTGCTAAACTCCATCAGGTTACATTACTAAAGCTAGCCACAAATATCTAGTCCCTTATTTGGCCACTTCTCCCTCCTGAGGCTGACTACCAAGATCCAGCTATCAAAGTGTTGAAGTCCAGGAATCAGAAATCCCCTTTGGCTCACCTAATTAATATACCCAATAAAAATTAAACACCTCATCCTAACACAGGGTTTTCCCTTTTTACTTTATAAACTGTCATTGTCCTATGTATCACACTTGCCTCTCTATCCAGAGGCAGTTCTTTGTCCTACTCTAGGACAAATATCCGGCCCTCTCTCCCTTCCCCCTTTCTCCCTTCTCTTTTGTGCCCTTCCACTTTTCCTTCTTCCTCTGTTTCTTGTCTTTATCCCTTATCCCTCCCCTCTGTCTCTCTGGGGCAAACAAATCTCCTTTGTGTTGAGAACTTGGCCTGAGAACATGGTTTTGGAAGTCCTGAGCCAATTATTTTTCCTTTAAAGTGTAATTTTGTGTTATGTGATAAGTAAATGTATAGTTTTAAAGAAACTGGTCCAGTCCTCCCCAGATTATACATTTATATTCCTACCAGCAAGGAAAGTGTGATGCTGTTTCTCACATCCTCACCAGCATTTGATGTTGCCACTATTTCCTCAGCCTTTTGGATAGGTGGCTTTAATTAGCAGTTCCCTAACGGATAGCAGTGGTGAGCATCTTTGCACTTACATAGTTCTCATCTGCAGACAGTGACATGTTCCTTCTTGCCTTTCCCTTATTGTCTAATTAGGTTGTTTATCTGTTTACTGTTATATTTTGAAACTACTTTATGTAGTCTAGATAATGACTGCTATCAAATACATGTTTTACAAATATTTTCTCTCTAGATAGCTTCTTTGCTCCCTCTTAGCAGAAGTGTGTACCAAATAAGAATTGTATTTGCATTTTAAAATTTTTATTTATTAGCGGTGTGTGCATGTGTGTGCTCTGCATGTGAGTGTGGGTGCACCTGTGCACTAGTACATGTTGAAGTCAGAAAACAACTTTGGGGAGACAGTTCTCTCTTTCTCTGTGAATCCCAGGGATTGAAACCAGGTAGTTAGGCCCCATGACTGGTGTTCTTACCTGCTGAACCACCTTGCTGCCCACAAAATTTGTGATTTTAATGAAGTCAACTCTATTACTTGTTTCTCTTATGGGTTATAGTTTTCAATATCAAGCCTAAGAATACTTCATCAGTTCTTATATTTTAAAGATTTTGTATGTTTCCTGTGCTTTATGGTTTTACACTTCATATTTAAATCTACACTCTCCTTTGAGGTGAGGGTTTGTTCTTGTTTCTTTTTGGTTTGGTTTGGTGTTAGGGATTGAATCCAGTGCTTGTACATATTAACAATGTTTTGCTACTGAAAACTAGCTGTGATGTTGCAGGTCTGTAAATCCAGCAACTGGGAGACAGAAGCAGAAAGATCAAGAGTTCAAGGCTACATGATAAGTTCAAGGCCACTCTGGGCTGCATGAGACTTTGAACAAAAATACAGAATATACTTTAACACTAAGCTATACCCCAGTGTATCCCCCACCTTTCAATTAGTTTTTATATAAAGTATTGACTTTATGAACAGTTTTATCATTTGTCAATGGCTATCTAAATGCAGCAACACTATTCTTGATTTTAAGAACTACTCATGTGATTAAATCAGATCTACTTTGAATAATTGCCATTTATTTTAAGTTCAAAGTCTACTGACTATGGACCTTAATTACATGTGAAATATCTCTTTTTCCCATATAACAATGTAATAATATGAATTACTGTCCATTGTATTTACAGGTCTCACCTTGGCTTGGGGGAGGAGATGATGCAAATTATGTTAAGGGGGAAACCCATTGTGATATTCTGCATGTCACAGGCTGTGAACCTTCTACTGATACTTTTTTTTTTTACCTCTAGGAAAATAATTGGCTGCTTCTAGAAAAGCTAGGGTGGGGCAGTATTTGTACCAAGCAGGTCTGATGAGGAGGGGAGGAGAGACATGGGGGGCAGTGGAACACCACTGCTACTACAAGAGACTTTTGTTTGAAAATAGAGTTGAGAGTTGAGTGTGGTTGCACAATTGTAATGCACCCTTGGGAGGCTGAGACAGATGGATTATGAGTTTGTTGAGGCTAGCTTAGGTTACATATTCTTCCTCAATAAAGAGAAGGGGTTGGGAGGGAGAGAGAAGGAAGGGAGAGATGGAGGGAGGGAGAAAAAACCCTTAGATTAGCTAACTCATGACAGAAGCCCATCATAGGCTCCACTGATATCTGACTATTTTGTTTTCTAAACTTCACCCAAGTCAGTGTTCCGACACTGACATTAAGTTAGTAAGGAGTGTTTGAAGATCAAAACCATGATTTTTTTTTTTTTGAAAAAACTATGGGATCTTTTCTGTCTTCTCTGAGACTCCTATAATGTCTCTTCTGCTGAAAGAACCAAGACTGTGAAAGCAAATGTCAACCTATACTTTGTATACAAAGATCAAGTGAACCTAGCAGGCCAGCCACAACCGCAGAGCCCCTGGAACCAACAGTTCTCTGACTTTGTTTGTGGTGCTAGGAATAGAACCTAAGGCTTCTTGTGCCATCCTCAACCCTAATTTTCTGGCTCTTTAGTAGAAGGTAGCATGGTGAAATCAAGTTGTGATATTGTCCTTTCAAGCTGGGGACCACTGGAAGATTGTACAGAGTAAAATGGCTGAGGAAGCCAAGAAAATCCAAGTGAAGAATTTGATTGAAAAGTCTAAGGGTGTAAGGGGAAGGAAAGCCGGTAGAAGAAACATGCTTGAAACGAATGGGACCCCAGATCTGTTATTCAGCCCTCTGTGATGTGGGAAATAGAATGAGATGCACAAGAGTCTCATAGCATCAGGAACATTCTTCTATTCTCTCACTTCCAGCCTTCTCTGTGATATATAGCTTGAGCTCTGTCATTACCAATGCAAATGGAACCTCTGGGCACAGCAGTGTGCCAGTCCTGGTTCCAGTATATGCTATGGAAATGGGATTTAAAGGTCAGCAAACTTCCCTGCACTCAAAACCTCTTAAGTGTTCATGATCTACCTTCCATGCTAACAGTTGAAATCAGGTTCATCTGGTACTATGTTTCCTGCACCACGGAGCTCCTCCCAACCCAAGCTATACAGGGTCTCAGAATGGAGGGGTGGCACATTACCCTCATCCCTGCAGCTGCTTCCACACCACTGATGTGCTCTGCTGTGTAGTCTCTTCTGCCTTTCATACGCATTTCATCCGAGGCTATCGTCCTTCCTACTGCTCCATCTGCCCACATTCTCTTTTATATTTTCTCCATTGTCAGAAAAAAATTTAAATCATATGCTTATTAATTTTTAAGAATTTCATAGCTTTTGCTCATATTCACCTCCTACTACTCCCTTAACTCCTTCCATATCCAGCTCCCCCCTCCTACCCCTTTCCAACTTCATGTCCTCCTTTTAAAATTGTTATAATTTACCAAGTTCAATTTCTTATGCCCATATATTCATGGGTGTGAGGCCACCCACTGTAGCATGGTAGACCTACCAGGGACCATATCCTTAGAGAAAACTGACTTTCCCTCTCCCAACAGCCATAGAGTGTCAAAAACTCCTTAGCAGCGTGTAGGGGTTCCTGAGCCCCTTCCTATTCTATGTTGACTGGATTGAAATCAGGTCCTGTGCAGACAACCACTGCTGCTATGAACTCATGAGCAGCAGTCCTATAATATCCTGGGGAAAAAAAAGGTTTTGTTCTAATCCTCCCAGACCCATAGCCCTTAAAATCTTCCAGGTCCCTCCTCTGAGATGAAGCCTGAGTTTTGTGTGGAGACAGTGTGGTATAGATATCCTATTTATGGCCAAGCACTCAAAATACACTCTCTGTGCTTTCATAGATGTGAGTTTCTGCATTAACCCGGGGGGGGGGTTAGTAGAATATAGACCATATGAAAGGGCAATAATGGGGTTTCAATGGAGAGGGGGATGGGGATGCGGAGTAGAGGAGGTGAAAGGCGGCAAAACTAACATATATATTTGAGTCTATAAAGTAACTTAATTAGAAGTATCCTACATAGGGGATGTCTCTCTCAGAAACCACAGGTTGGTAAAGACAAAGCCCTCTGCCAGGTGTGGGCCATCTCCTCTCTCATTGTAGGTGAAAGGTATACTGAAAACCCTCAAAACAATGTAGGATTTTGCCATTGCTCTTGATTGCCCACCAGAATCTGTGGGAGACGCCGCTGTTGTGATAATCTACACCCCCCCACACACACACATACACACTGTGTATCAAATGGCTATGTAGGTGTGCACCTGCATTTTCAATTGTTAATTGCTGTGCTTGGCAGAGCCAAGTACTGGCAGGATATTTAGTATTGTCATTTCTACTGCCGGCCCATTACCTGCTTTCTTTATGTGAATGCTTGTCCTTCTTTACTTGCCCAAAAGATGATTCTCTGAGACTATCATGTAATAAAGCAAGGTGCCCTGATGAAGGACACACAGCTCTCAATGCCAAAAGGTAACAAAGATGGCATGGGCCTTGTCCAGCTGCTGTTTGGTTCAGACTGGATGAATAAGGAAAATGGCTTTTTGTAAAAGCCTGGTGGCTGAGGCAGAGGCAGAACAACTGAGCTAGCAGACAGATGTGTGGAAGAGAAAAAGCAGACAGGACAGGTCAGGACAGGACAGAGCAGAGAGGTAAGACAGTGAGAACCACACGGAGAGACTGAATAACAGAGAAGTCAGGTTAAGTTAGATGGGCTGGCCGAGAGACTGCCCCAGAAAACAGCTTTAAACTATATAGATGTTTCTTTGTCTTTATTATTATCAACCCACAATTGAGACCTCAAAAGCCCGGCAATATACTATATACCTTAGTCCCAGGACATGGTGAAGTCAAGCTGGTACTGACGGGGAAGCTTCCTTCTTTTCAGCTAATTTCATAGTACTAGGAGGTGCTGTGTAGGTTGCTGGGGGTGGCGGCGGTGATACATAGTCTTCAGCTGTCTTACTCAGAGCTGTGAACCCTATGAAATGCAATAATGACCAGCATGGCATAGCTCCATGGGTACAATAAATGTGATGGTGGGAACCAACCACTTTCTGATTGGATTTAAGTCCCACTCCACAGGAAGAAACACATGCTGTAAATCATTCTGTAAATCTAACCAGCAACCTGTACTTGGGGAGCTCAAGGGCCTCAGAGAGTGAAAACTACTGCCATTAGTTTGATACATTCATATAATATCAAATTATCCTCTAAATTCTTATCTCTCAACTCAAAGATCAGTGCAGTTTATGAACAAAGTGTCAGGGCAGGGTTATACCCCTCTCCATTCCAATTCTTGTTGAAGCATTGACTGATTTCTCTTGCTGTAGATGGTTCATTCTTCTCCTATTTCTAGCTCACTCATTTCTAACTTGAAATTACTTGAAAAACTTTTAGAAAGTATGACTTCTTAGAGCTAGCTCAAGCCAGTTGAATCTCCTTCTTTGGGGCTACAATTTGTCCATGACTTTCTAAGCTCTAAAAGGATTCTAGTGTGCTAGGATTACAAGGACGTTTTTTAAGCTGTCCGTTGCCACTTCCAACTTGGTCTATAGTGGTTCCAGTTTGGTGACATAGTGCTTAAAATCTAAAGATTCTCATCTCTTCTACACTTTAGGAAGACAACCGACTGCCTGCTATCATACATCAGACTGACCTAGGATTTTACTGCCTCAAAGTTTTGATATCCCAAGAATAATAAGTCCATCTTCTGAATTTGTTACTTTCCTCATCCATCTCAGGAACATTTCAGAGCTTTGACAGAGCCCCGCTCCCCCATCCTTGCTCTCTATCCCCAACCTATCCTGACTCCCAGGGTTGATTATTCTCATCACTAACAATATCACCAAAGCCTTTGTGCCTATCGGTTTGTTGCTTTAACCTTAACATTTCCAAACCTTGAATCAAGACGGCAGTCAACCTTCCTGTGCTTAGGCCAGAATGCCTGTAGAAATCTGGGTACCATTTATGAGTGTGACTACAAATATGTGGTTTTAAATTTTAGTTTATAAACAGAGTTTACCCTGTGAGTTTTATTCTCCCGCTGTCTCTGTCTCTCTGTCTGTCTCTTTCTCCCCTCCTCGTATTTCTTGGCCACTATTTTAAACCTTTGCACTTTTGTAAGTAGCAGCCATGGTATAAGCACTGCCTTTCCAGAACTACAAGCTTGTTTCCTTCTCCCACTGTCCTTTGCTTTTTTTCTTTTACTCTTTTCCTGTACAAGGCTAATTATTCTTCCCATTTTCTGGAATAAATCATCATGTATTTGCCTTTGTTGAATCTTCAACCTCTATCAGCTTCATCTTCTGATAAATGAGAATGAGTTCTCTCTCTCTCTCTCTCTCTCTCTCTCTCTCTCTCTCTCTCTCTCTCTCACACACACACACACACACACACACACACACACTTCTCCCATCTCCTAAAAAGTCTCTCTTGAGCTTATATTTCCCTTCAGCTACCATCTTCATTCATTGGAGCCTAATTAGTCTAACTCATTATCTCCATTTCTTCACTTTTCAGTTGTATTTCACCTGCTGCTATGGGGTTCTCGATAGTCCATGAGAACCCATTCAGACATCCAGACCTTTTTTGTTTCATGTACACCATCTATGCTAACCACTTCACCCTTTTAAAATTATCCACTAGCACCTGTGATTCTCTTGCACCATGGCTCATTCCCAGCTCCCTATCTCTTTTTTCTAAGTCTTCATTGCCATACCATGTACAGTCCTTTATGCATTTTAAAGGTTGGGAAATTTGAGAGTTCTCTCCTTAGTTGTCATGTGGTTGTTTTTTCTGCATATATTTTCTCCAAAGGCAACCACATAGTGAGGATTACCAACATCTTTCTCTTAGGTCAAGCCTCTGTCTGGGCTGAACTCTAGGCTTGGGCATCTTCTATGTGTTCCAAACCAAGGTTTGTTATTTTCCAGAATCTTCTACCATAAAACCACAGAACCAGAGTCCTATGATCCTTATCTACGCTGATGGCACCATCATTAACAGCAGAAATTGAGCTTTAGCTATCTCAGAATGATCTCTCTTGTCCTTAATCTCTACTTGCAATTAGTCAAGGTTTTTTGTTTTCATTTTTCATTTCCTTTATTTCCTAAGTCATCTCTAATATATCTACTTCTCTCCATTGCCTTCACTGAATATGATGATAGTGACACCACCACCTACACACTTGTCTCTATATCTGCCATTTGGTTCCACCATGATATTTCTACCAAGCAGCCAGAGCGATGAAGGCTTCTAGAATGGCACTTGAAATATAGTAGGTATTTAGTGAAGTCCTAATGGATGAATGAATGTCCAAATTCTCTCAGGAATGCATTTCAATCCTGCTCTTCTTCTGGTGCCTACCCCTGACATTTGGATCTTAGATAAGAAAAAAATCGCAGGCTGGGTCTTTGGTTCAAGAGGGCATACTCTTTCAGCCTCGTTGTATGGAAATCTTAGAAACCTTCTCATTGAGTTCATTTGTAAACAGACCAACTGGGGGTGAGAGATAGACAACAGGACCTCCAATCTTTATTCCTCGTGAGATAATCTCACAGTCTTAGACACATAATGGAAGGAAAGAGATAAATTCTCTGTCACGTGAGAATGTGGGAGAATTCAGACATAAGTGCATTTACTAATTCATTCAATAACTTTGCTCCAGAATCTGCTCTGCGCCTTGAGGTATGATAGCGGGCAGTGTGAGGAAATGTGTGACACAGTGGAAAGTATAAGGGTATAAGGATGTATATAAGCCTGTATCAGCATAACCTGGATGGAGGTGGGTGAAATGCCTCCCATATGGTAGGAGAATGGCTAAATGTTGCTCTAGGGTATGCTCTGACCATGAGACTACCAAAGTAGTGGGAAATCATGTTGTGGTGGGCAGATGGGGTGTCCTGAGTCTGCAGAGTTACTGTTTCAGCCCCTTACTCTTTGTTTTAACCACATCTTGGTGCAACAACCATTTACATCTCCTTGGATGCCTAGAATGTAGTCAGGCCAACCTTCCTGGCTGTGCCCAAGATAGAAAGTGCCATTTTTTGTTGTTTTGTTTTTGTTTTGAGAAAAGGATAATACGTGGAAATTTCTCAGGAGTCTTTGTATTCTGAATTCTCTCCCATAAACCCCTGGCTATTTGCTAGTGATTCATTCTGATGTCCCCAAAGGAGGTTCTTTCATCCAAACCTTTTGACAGTGTTTGAAAAACCACTTTATGTTGTAGCCTATTGCTGCCAACACGGTCAGTGGTGAAGGGCTGGCCCTTCACACAGCTCTTGTCCCAATAAGGATAAGGCAAGCAGCAGGGATCCAAGCTGCAAAGGTTGGTGCTGAGAAATCAGGTCTTGTGACCCCCGCCTTTTTCTCGGGGGGTGGGGGTGGGGGTCTTCTGGGATGGCCTTCTCCTGAGTCCCTCCTTTGCCTCCTCCCTTTGTGGGCAGGGCTGTACCAGACCAAGAAGACACTGCCCCAGGGGCTCGTAATCTGAGTGAGACAGTCCAATTATGTACAATTTATGGAGCTCAATTGGAGTGAGTTCAGAAAAGAGCAACCTGAACAATTAAGGGACCGGAGGGCTCGGCTTCTGGGGCAAGATAAAAGGCAGGAGGTCTCAGGCAGCCCCAGTGGTTTCAGGAGAGCGGGTGAAGGGGGAGGGCCTGAAAGGATGTCTGCCAGCAAGGGAGTGTTAACGGGGCCAACACCTGGGAGAGAGGGGGTGGACGAGCAGGAACAAGGCAAGGGATGTGAGCCCCCAGGAAGTGTGGCCAAGAGGCTTGGAGCACAGACCCAGGTGCTAGGAGCCAAGGCATGTTGAGCAAGTAGTAAATTTTGGCTTTCCTGGCCCACGTTCTGGCTTGAGGGAATCCCAGGAAGCCCTGGAGAGTGGAGCTGGCAGCAGGATGGTGCCTTGACAGAAAGAAACCTAGATTGGGGCCTAGTAAATGCTCAGGCTCCAAAAGAAGGCTGCATGGTGTAGAAAAATAATGGTTAAGGAGTTCTGTAATATTGGGGGGGGAGAGGAGGAGGAGGAGGAGGAGGAGGAGGAGGAGGAGGAGGAGGAGGAGGAGGCCGCCTGTTTCAGTCTTGACTATACCTGTGCCAGGCTGTGTGATTTTGGGAAAGTCCTTTCCTTTCCTGTGAGTTGGATTCCTCCTCTGTCAAAAAGGGAGACCTTTTGAAGAACTGAACTCTCTTTTAATGAAATCTTACATAGAATCCTACTCTGTAAAAGGGAGAAAACAATAGTTGATTAATAGAAGGGTGCCCATTGAGTTCAGATTTATGTCAACAGAATTATGGGGGCATTTATATCAACTCAGTAGCTTGAAATCAAGTGTTCCTTCTGTCATTTGCTACTTAAAATCTACCCCTAAAATCCAAGGGCACCTCAGAACTCTGGGGGGAAACCATGTACAAGGTTATTTCATTAGGATACTTCCAACTCTGATTTCTGCTTTCAGAATGAATACTGTGGGTCCTGAAAGGGTGGGTCCTGTCTTCTTTCCCTGTGTTCACAGTGCCTTGGGATCTTTTATGCTTGCCTTGGGGCATGGCTCAACTGCATCCAGTTGAACTGTGGGTCTCTGATCTGGTAAAAGACAATGGCCAGAGGCATGCCATTTGGCTGTTTCAGTGTTCCCACCCAGATGGCTCTAGATGTTTTTTTGTAGGGGAGGACTCACAACAACCTGGTCTCTCTGTACACAGCGTGCATCCCCTTTCTCTTTGGCTACAATTTCCAGAAGTTTCACAATTGGGTGCCAAGGGGGTGGCCCACACCACAAAATTTTAGATGTTGAATAAAATCATCCTAACCAAAAAGAAGTTACCTGGACAAGAAGTATTCAAGAGTGGGCCTGGTTTAAACACCACACTTAGCCATAGGTTACTGACTGTGTAAATGGCATTGCCAAGCAAAGCTCTGGATAGTACAGGTTCTTGGTTGTTTCTTGCAGGACCTTCCTTGAATGGAAGGCAATTCTATGTCTTCTTGGGAGAATATTAAAAAGGTCTTAATAGAATTAGAAAAATGAGGAACATTTTTGTTAGGTTAATGGTACAAAATTCATCAGGAATATAAAGGAATATAGTTTTAAAAGAACACATGGTGTATGCTTACAATTTTTATTCCTTTCCTTTATAAATGCAAAAGTGCCTTGACATATTGTAATTTATATTCTTTAAAGTGGCTGTATAATAAGCCATTGTACATATACATCAAAATTTATTGAACATATCTTCTTTTGATGACATGTAAGTTCCAGTAATATATATGATTCATGATCTTACAACAGCTATTATTATGTACACAACATCCAACAGAGGTGTAAGCATGCAAGCACATCTTATTACAGAGTACTTGTGCTCTTTAAAAGTTAACTGTGAGGTGGCAGGGCCGAGTGCTCTGGAATCCTGTGGCCTCATTTTGCTACCCTTTAACAGTTTGGGTGCTTTTCCAGATTTTGGTCTGCTGAAGCTAAATGCCTTCCTGGGACATGATGGAAAATGTAGCCAGAAATTCAGGTGGCCTGGTAGGAAGTCTCTTGAGATATACCCACCAACTAACAAGTCCCGATTTGTGACACTCTTCTTTTTTTCGGCTATTGTTGTTCCTTGAACCACTTGAAGCAGTGGCCAGAGATGGCAGACTACTTTTAGAAGCCAGGCAGATAATGAAAATCCAGGAAGCCAGCTTCATGTGGGATGACAGATGGCAATTGACACCTAGTTTCAGCGAGGGACCAAAGGGGAAGGTGTGACAGTGGGGCTGACTTCTGGAGCTGACTCAATTCTAGCTGCCAGCACTGCCACCTATTAATGGATAAGCCAGGAATTTGACTTTAAATGAACTCTCCCCAGCATGTACAGAAATATAATAGAAAGTGCATAAGCTCTGAGTACTTACTATGTCTTAAGCAGTGTTCTAAGAGCTTGGACAAAGGCTTTACCACTAACCAAGAAGCTATATGGAATTGATACCTGCTGGGAAAGGGAAATCAGTTTTCACTGGGTATTTCAACCACACTCCAGGGCAGGCCCCATGCCCAGGAATAATTGGTCACTACAAAATAGACTCCATGTTGTTGTTGATGTTTTTCTTTGTGAGCATTTTGTTTCCTTTTGGCTTTTTTTGTCTTTCTGGTTTTTTTTATTCGATTTTTATTTTTAATATTGTGGAGAAAGAGAGAGAGAGAGGAAAAAAACATAAAGTTGGATGGTAGAGAAGATCTGGAGAAATGAGCAAAAAAACATGATCAAAATATATAATAATATTGACTGTAACCCAGGGAGCTAGAGTACTATTATTTATCTACATATTACAGATGAGCTAGGGAAGGCTCAGATAATTTAAATAAAACCTCCACAGAGTCGTCTAGATTAAGTGGCAGACTCAGAATACAACCCTAGGTTATGTTCTTAACAATAATAATATACAACTACTTATGGTGCTCCCCTAACTGAAATGTGAATACTGAGGAAATCAACACTACCACCCAGATTAAATGTTGCTGGAATCGTCCTGGAGAGATCCTTGCTTTACTCTGGAATGACACTGTTGTCATAGATGGTCCTAAAAATCTCAACCCTAGCCGACTTCACTCTCTAGCATTCCTGCCTAGAAAAGGTCTGACTCAGGGGCAAGCCTTTTTCACCTGCCTTTTAGCCATACTGCCTTCTGTTTCAATTGCTTTTGAGAACAAGGTGAAGGCATAGAGCTGGGTCAGTTGGCCCAGCTTTTGGGATCTCAAGAGGCCTCAATATTAGAGGAAGAAAGATGCCGACACTTGGATTACTTTCTAATTCTTGGCCTCCTCCTCCTCTTCTTCTTCGTCCTTCTCTTCCTCTTCTTTGGTTGTGCTGAAGATGGAACCCAGGACTTGGAAAATGTACTTCCATTACATCTTTAGCCCTTGGGCTTTGTGGAGAGAGTTTTGTCAGGTAGTCCAGTCTGGCATGAGCCTCACTAGGTAACCCAGGCTGACCTCAAATTTGCAGTGATCTTTTTGCCTCCCAAGTGCTGGGATTACAGGCATGTACCACCACGCCTGGCTGGTTCTGACTCTGGTTTGTTGGCTTGTTTGTTTGGAGTGGGTGGATCTTTTGGTGTCTGTCAGTCTTAGTTTTCTCACCTGTAAACCCCAACTAGTAATCTTTCCTGCATAGGGTTATTGTGAGGATCAGCAGGACACTGTGCACACAGGAACAGTACAAATAGGATATTCTTAGCAGTGGGGCTTGTTTATAGACAAGATGTCATTTCCCAGGGAAAGCTACCCAGCTTGGAACCAGGGATGATGAGTTCTCTTCTGCCATTATTATCTTTCTCGGAGCTCTAGCTTTGATGCTAAGCGTCTGCATCCACCAGGCCACATCTATGGCTCTATCTGACCATGGGCACTGATCTCTGGAGTTCAAGGGCCTGGGCATGTTGAAATTTACCAGAAGTGCTTCTTTGCCAATGATCTCCCTTTGCCATTTTTTGTTTACTTTCAGTTTTAAATTTTTTTATTACGTTTACTTACTTGTGTGTGTGCTTGTACGAACATAAACATTCCACAATGAGTGTGTGGACGGTTTTACTTCCTACTATGTGGGTCCTTTTTAAACTCAGGTCTCCAGGATTAGTAGCCTTTACCCTCTGAACTATCTCAAGGACTCTACTTTCATAGGGTTTTTTTTCAAATTAATTTACAGGTTTGTGTGGTGAGTTCAACAAGGGTAAACACACACACACACATACACACACACACAGAGAGAGAGAGAGAGAGAGAGAGAGACAGAGACAGAGACAGAAAGAGAGAGATAAAGGATATCTTTTCCTCATGAAGAACTGTTGTTTTAGAATTTATAAATATTAGGCTTCACAAAAATAACAAAAACAGAAAAGGTATTTGGTGAAAGTAAGGCTCAGCATCATGGAGAAAACTTGATCATTCTTGTCATCAGCCACTTTGCGATAAGATCAATGTATGCTTGCTGAGAATCAACCTCCAGTAAGCAGTGGGAAGGTCAGGAGGGGAAGATATTGGAGGGTAACAGTAACAGAGTGAAGCACTTAAGAAGCTGGTGACTAGGAGAGGACAGCACAGAGGATGCAGATGGGCTCTGGTACTCTGGAAAGGCAGGCACATGTTCTTTGCATCCAGTCTCTAGTCTTGTTACAATATACTCCTGAGTGACAACTGCTCAAACAGATGCCTCTGAAACCCTTCACAGAGTTCCACTGAGTCTCCCACTGTTCTAGATCTAGTCATAGCAGACCACCAAAGTAAGCTTTTTAGTATTAAGAGTTGAAGCCAACTGGCCAAAATGGTGTGGTCAGAGTGTGGAGGGCTTTGAAATCGGCTTTTGCTTTCTCCAACCAGTGGGAACCATTACAAGAGCAGGAAGTTAGATCAAAGCTCGAGAAGGCACCTGGCCCCATGCCAGGGTGTCTCTTCTTCGAGGGCAGGAGGCTGGAGGCAGGTGTGGACAAAAATGAAGATCTGGGGACAAAATAGCAGACATGATGATGGATCAGTAGGAGAGAGGAGAGTGGGAGAGGGGATGAGAAGAAGGGGGCAGGATAAATGGAGAGAAGGAGGGAAGAGAAGGAAGGGGCAGGGTGGAACAGAGAGGGAGAAAAGAAGGAAAGACAGAGAGAAACTGAGACAGAGGCAGACACCCAGACACCATCTGAGTCTTTGGGGTGGGGGAGTGGAAGGGCCAAAGGAGTCCCAGATGATAACCGGCTGGCTTCTTGCTCTAATCGCCAGGGCCATTAGCACAAACAGTGAATTGGCCCCTTAGTGGCTTTCTTTCACTAGAAGCACCAAGGCTGCCCATTCAACCCTGTACATCTTTTCAGCCTGGCTAGACGGGGCGGCCGACTCCTAAGCTGTGGCTGAGGCTCTGGAGCGCTGAGCTGCATTTCATGGCATGGTTCCGGGAGGCCCGGCCTTCAGGGGCCTCAAGGCCGGCTCTCCCGCCCAGCCTCCTGCGCTCCGCCCATGCCCCAGCCTCAGCCTGCCTTTGGCTTGACAGGGTAGTGGGAAAGCCAAGGCCGCCAGAGGCGGAGGGGAGCAGGCAACTGAGGGCCTGGGTGCGGATGAAGGCGGGAAACGGCCCAGACGCGAGGAAAGCACGAAGAAGGAGAAAGTGGCCAAGGAGGGAAGGCCGGCAGGGCGGACTGCAGCGGACCCCGCGCCTGGGCCTTGTTCAGTGGCTGCGCCTCCGCCTCCCTGGCGCCTCCCGCCCGGGTAGGAGGAGCCACAGCGCCACCCAGCGTCCGGTGTTGGGGAAAGGCAGTTAGGGCTTTTCCGTGGCCCCAGAAGAGCTGGAAGCTGGGTGGTGCAGAGCCTAAGGGAAGCACCTGGAAGGTAGCCTGTGCAAAGGTAGGGCAATTTGTGGTTGATTAGCTTTCAAAACAAGACCCTCCGTTCACTTCATCTACCACTCCATCCAGAACGTGGTTTTACTTGAACCTTACCTCAGGTCAGCTGATAATAGTCTTCCGAAGTTCAACAGTCTTCATGGCTCCCAAAGGACCACGATGTGAAGCCAACCTAGATTTCCTGTTCTGACTGACCTTCAAGGCCTTTCATGTTTTTACCTTAGGCAATCTTTCAAGCTTATCCCTTGCCACCCACTCTGTACATCCTAAACCACTCTTTCTTACCTAAATAAACTACTTACCACCTCCAAATTCATTCACTCAGTGGATGTTGACTAAGGCACTAGAGAAGGGACAAAAGGAAAAAAACATGATAAAAAAAGGTCCTTGTCTGCCTTAGAGCTTCCATTCAAATGCAGAGACAAACAAGAAAGCAGATGTGAAAACCATTGTCCTGTGCCCACTTATCATTTAAAACAGTTCCATGCTGTCTGGATGGTATAAAAAGCAGGGTGACAATGTTAAAATACTGGGGCAAGAGGGGCACGACTATACAATGAGTAGTCAAGAGAAGGCCTCTGAGAAATTGACTTGTTAGCTGGAACCTGATAATGAAGAGTCAGCCCTGCAAAAATCTGAGGAAGAACATTTGCGGCTGAGGACGTGCAAACATAAGCTCAGCATAGGTGGGGTGGCGGGAAGGGAGGGAGGTGATGGAGGGGAAGGCAAGACGCTTCTGGTTGTGGAGAGCTCGGTTTGCCATAGAGAGTTCAGATTGTATTCTATGTATGACATGAAACTATGGGAAGCTGTTAGCAGAATATAGAATGGTTTTCATCTTTAGAGGAGTTCCACAGGAAGGGTACAATCTCAGAGACCAAAAGACTGTGTCTCCACACCTCTTCCAGCATTTGTTGTTAGTTATGTTGTTGGGCTTTGTCGTTCTGACTGGAGGGGGGGCGGGGTAAGATGAAATCTCAAAGGTGTTTTTATTTGCATTTTCCTATTTGCTAGGGATGGTGAACATTTTTGAGATATTTCTTTGTGTGTGTGTGTGTGTGTGTGTGTGTGGACTTCTCTGTTCAGATACCAGGTCCATTTTTTGAATGAGTCATCTGTGTGACATCTTTGCCTCTGGTATAAGTCACTAGTGGCCTGAGCTTGGTGACACCAATGGACATAGAAGACATTCTCAGAATCTACATGCATTTAGAGAGATCTCTATTTAGGGTTTTCTCCCTAGCCAAGGCAGGAGCTCTTGGGAGCAGATGCCATGTTGAGAGCAGTAACCTGTTGACACTCATCCTACACTCCAAGGCACTTACCCTCATGAACACTCAGTACTAAGTGAATAGATTTGTGTGTGGACACCACAGAGCATGTGACAGGACATAATGGCAGTAGGGCAGAACTCTGAACCTGTTGCTGTAATGGACTTCTGCCATTTTAGCATAAAATGCTCACTAGTTTGAATCCCAATTTCTTCTTCCCACTCACCCCACCCAGTTGTTTATCCCACATCCATTATGCTACGATCCCTTTTAGCCTCTCACTAATTGTTATAGTTGCAACACAATGCAAGTGAATCTCGGGGTGAAATTGCAAGTCTTAAGAAAGATTCAAGATTTCATGAAGTCAATGGAAGTGATATTGGAGACCATCTCTAATGTCACACAGAACCCTTGCTAAATGGGGATTTGGCAGAGATAGGCCAGTTACAACTGGCAAATTGACCTGGGTAATAACAGGATCAAGGTTTCAAAGAGAACAACTCAACTCTCAGAGGATTAGAAGAAGTCCTTGGGATAATTGAGGAAGCTCTTAAATTTTATCCAAACAGAACCTTGCCTATGACTGTGCTGTAAAAGCCAACATTGTGTTCTCATGCACTTTGGTCTGGAAAATTACATTATCCTGCAATGTTTGAGTCATTTTTTGTTGTTGTTCATTCTAAGAGTTAGTGCATATTTGCAATTATTTACACATTTTAAATAGAAATGAAGATATTTCCAACATATTCAACTTCATTTCCCAGGTTAAAGTCCCAAATCAAGACTTCTCTTTTCTCTAATTCTATTATACAATGTCAGGTCCCACTTACAATGAAGCCTTTTTCTAGCACCACTTATCCTGGAATAAGAAGGACTTCATGTAGCTGCAGTCTTCTCTTCACTGGTGATTGCCAGGCCTGGCTGCACATTAGAACCACTTGTGGAGTTTTGTTAAGCAAAGCCGAAACTGGGACCCTCCTCACCCCACACTAATTAGGTTAGACTTTTTGCTGGCAGGGCCCTGTTCTAATACTCTCTAGGTTATTGTGATGCAAGACCAGGGTTTCAAGCCACTAAAGTCATGCTGTGCTAAGAGATGAAGGCTGGCTGTAGTTACACTGACCAGAGGGGGAGTGTTAGAGTCTGGGTCTAGATAGACAGCTACACTCAGAGAGATAGTTTCAGGGTGATGCTAGCCTACCTCAAGAGTCAAAGGGTGCGTAAAGCTTGTAGAGTTACTTGCTTGGCAATATTATTATGCCCTGTACTCCCTAGATACACATTCCCAACCCCTGCACTTTTCCTATGTAGTAGCATACAGAGAATCCATCTCTCTGCCCTGTACCCAAGGCCAAGAGAGCCTGCCTTGCGCTGTATGGACATGTGGGAGGCTAAAATGCTAATTGTAAATGTTATAGTGAGAATGTTATGGTAAAGTTTAAAAAGTCATGTTGTATGTCTAGAACACATCCATTCTGCTGTACTGCCAGCATCCGACACAGTGCTTGACATGTTGTAATTGCTCCATAGGTATATTTTGAATGAATAAGTAAATTGAACACAGACATGTGTTATGTACTATGATTGAAGTACAAAGCATTACCAAAGTACAGGGAAAGATTATTTCCTGCTGGGGAAAGGCGAGGATGTGAAAGCCTTCATAGCAGAGAGGATATTTAAGCTGGATTTTGAAATCTAGGGAAGGTAGTGATGGGCAGAGATGGGGAGAAGACATTCCAGGAAAAGGAAACTAATGAGAGCAAAGAGCAGAAGAAGAGAGGGGGCAGGGTTTATTTATGGATCAGCTTGTAAGATGGTTGCTCACATGTATGTATATGCACCGCATGCATGTGCCTGTTGCCAACAGAGGCTAGAAAAGGATGCCAGATATCCTGGAACTAGAGCCATAGATGATTGTAAATCACCATGTGAATGTTGGGAACTGAACCAGGGTCCTCTCCTGGCCAATGCTCTTAACCACTGAGGCATCTTTCCAACCACAACCATGGCCATTGTATTGGGTTTCTCCATCGTACCTGGGACTGTGCTGGGTGGAAGTTTGACTGGGGCCACAACAATTGGACAAGAGATTAGCTGGACAATAGTTGGGCTATTATCATAGTCCAAGCAGAGGTCCTGAGGTCCTGAAGTCCTGGAATGGCTTAGTGGGATGCAGGGAAGAAGGGTTTGGTACATAATACAGAGAATGACAAAATTTAAGATGAGAGTAAAAGAAAATGAAATGATCAATGACTGTCAGCTATTGTGTCAAGTGATTATGTGCATACCTTATTCTCACAATAAGGTGGTGGCTTGACTTTTTAGATCCAGACTGTTCTCAAAGGCCATGTGCTAAGTGCCATGTTCCATTGCTTTGGAGGAAATTGGGAGTGGAGCTTGTTTCCTCGAAAAGCAATCTGGAAGCTCAGCCTAATCATGCTCTCCTCTCCTCCATTCTTAGGAAAGAGGCTGGCACAGGCTCTTCTGCTGCTCCTTCAGCAGCAACGACTGACTGTGTATTCTTTGCTCCTGCAGTGGGAAGATGAGTCTGGTACAGTGGCCCATATGGAATGAGTTAGGATGGTTGATTAGCTTTTAGTAATTATGAGGCATCATGTCAAAATCTTGAGTCTTGGCTTCTCTTGCATTCAAAATAAGGACTGGCCACATGCCTCACATTCCCACAGTAAAACCTTGGACTTGAGCTTTGGCCTTTCCATCTGTCCTAGAGTTCTCACCACTCCAGGTTGAGTTTGCACTTTCCCTCGGCTTTGCTCTTCATGATAATTACCATCTTGACCACTGCCAGTGGATGGCTTTGTGATTTCCTTGTCTAGAATGGTGTACTACAAAGTTTATGTTTTCCCCCTGATATTTAAACTGAGTTAGTTGGCATCCCCTGACCCATTGTCCTCCCCAAACCTTAGAGTTTTTCCTAGGGCAGCAAGCTGGATTCTACAGAGTAAATCCACGAAGAGAGGGTTATCAAGTCTTATCATTTATTTCTTTAAGGGGTTAAACAAGAGCAGAGAGGTTTCTGCCCCACAGTGCAACAAAACAGAAAGCAGTACACATACAGACACTCTCACTGAAACACGGAGGCAGGTAAAGAGGAAGGCAGAGACAACTGAACCATAGCCGGGGAAAGGAGGAAGGGATGGGAGACTACTAGGGGACCAGCTTGGAGACTCAGTCATAGGAACTAGTGCAAGAAAGTCCTACTCATGAAGCACAGTGTAGAAAATGGCATAAGAAAGCTGCCCAGCTCTGCTGCCTGTGACGGAGGGCAGGGGCAGCTGGGGGGGGGGGGGGTGGAGGAAGATTAGGGGGTTGGGTCAATGGGGACAGTCAAATGACTGTGAGGTGGAGTGTGGTGCCCCTTTCCCCTGCCGCTGGGCAAGGCCTTGGGCTGGTCTGAGCCAGGGGTCTCCTGGGCACTTGGTGAGGGGGAAGAGAGGATGGGAGTCTCCAAGGGTCCATTCCCTGGGACCATATTGTCCCCCTTTGCTTCCCAGTCCTTTATCCCCTCCTGAGGATGCAGGAGTCAGAAGGCAGTACTGGGGTCTCTCTGGAGCCCAAGCCCCTGCCTTTTACTTATACATAAGCACATCTGGGAAGGATCCAGCACCTCTTACCCTCCCCAGCTGAAAAGAGCACTCTAGGGATGGGGTATGTGGCCAGGCCCGAAGTGCTGAGGGCCAAAAGATGGAGGACACAGGGTCCAGGCAGAGGACAGGCTGTGAGATATGAGTAAACTGGCAGAGAAAAGGGCTCCATAGGCTCAAGAAGCTGATTTGGGATCCAACAGTGGCCCTTGAATGAAGGAACCCTTGTCTGCTAGGGAGGGCTTTTATCCATCACAAAGCTGGCGAGGTGCAGCTTCTCCTTCCCCTCCCCTCCTGTTTCTCTGTAATGCTGCTCCAGGACTATCCTCCCATATGCATCCTTTTGGTCTCTGAAAGCCCTTGGCTCACAAAGGATCTGGCTCCTGTTCTTGTCAGCTTTCATTGGCTTTTAGATGCCCAGGCAATGTGGTCTTCCTTTTCTTCCAGGAGGTCAGTGCAAGCAAGGCCAAAGGCTCCCAAGCCTCATCTCTCACTCATCCCTCTAGCCTGACTAAAGAGTTCCTCAGGCAAGGGTTAGCAGCAGCACGTTATCTCCAGTCAGAGTCCTCTTGCCAGTCTCTGAACTTTGTCCAGCAAGGGCAAGGGGTGGCTAGAGAAAGGGACCTGCTAAAGGGTGAGGAGTCTAGCTGTCCCTCAGTGGGACAATAGGCCACAAGGTCAGGAATGGGAAGGGATGAATACTCTTTGGTAGGCTGGGGGTGGACACAGGATGGGGTAGGGGAGGCTCATCTCTGGAGAGCTCTGAGGCAACACCACCAGCTCTCCTTCATGGAGGCCTGGGCTAGGACAAGATGGGGGAGTATAGGGACCCAGGCCAGGCCTGACGCACTTGGGCTCAAGTCCCTCCTCCCTGTGGAGATTGGAAATGAAAGGTCTGTGGCCACAAGGCCAAGATTTCCAGGGCAAGAGCAGCCCTAGGGAGTGTGTGCACCTTCTGTAAGATATGGCCCTCCAGACAGCGGCAGTCCAACCATGTGCCCTCAACCTTCTGGGTTTTGGCTCCTGGGCTCTTTCCCCAGGGACCTCTTAATGCAACTCCTTCTGATTTTGGGGGGCCACTCTTGAGCCTGCCTCAACACTAATCACCCACCTCCCAAAAGCCAGCTATCATTAGTGTAGCCATCTCTTTAGGCTTTCTGTCTACCTCTCCCCTTTCTTCTTCCCTTCCTTATCTCTCTTCACTCTTACCACTCATTCCATATCCAGTTCCAATCCCTCATTGCCTAGGGTGGTGGGGGCAGCCTAACTGGGGCACTTTCCTAGCTGTCACACTGTGTGCCTCATCCTGTGCCGGGCCCCACACTCAGGGTGTTGAAGCAGCAGGAGGGCAACCACACTGTCTGCCGTCACCCGTAGGGATATGGGCAGGAGGGAATTAAGGATCTTGGCAACAGAAGGAATGTGGAGGGGGGAGAACTACTCCCCTCTGTGACCCCCAACATTCCCTGCAGGGTTGAGGCTGGGTAAGCAGCCTCCTTCCCTGGGGTCAGGGCTCTTGGCAGGATTGGGCAACTCCAGCCCCTCCCCCCTTTTTATAACTAAGCCCCACAGGTGAGGCTTGGGAGGGGACACCTGCTGCTCCTACCTTTTTCTCCTGGGTGAGTTTTACAGCTCCTTGGGGGCCTTCTGGCCATTTTGTTGGAGCTGCTTTTAGGGCAGGGTAGATTGGGGACAATATCTGGTCCCCTATTTCTCCCCCACCCCCACCTGATCCTACACCTCCTGTGGGAGGTGCTTCCTTCCCCCAGCCTGGAGCCAGGCTGGAGCTGATGTCAGTATGTGGTGGAGGTTTGTCCTCCCTCCCTGTTGTCACTCTTCCTGTGTCAGCCCCTCCTCTAGGGCAGGCAGTGCCTCCAGCCCCAGTACCCCACCACCCTGGCTGCTGGAGAAGGACACTACGGTATGGAGGAGTATAAGAACAAGGACACAGAGCCGGATCCTGCTGGGACTGAGGCGGGAGCCCCCAGAGACTGGCAGCAGGGAGGGCTTGTTGCTGACTCGGCTTGGAGGTTCATGGCGGGGATGGTAGTGGTGGTACTGTTGGTGGTAGTGGTGAAAATAAGAGTGGTGGAATTGCTGGTGGTGGGTTTTAGGGGGCTCAGAGTCCTTGAACTTCTTCTTCTCCGACTCACAGGAGACCCACTGCACGTCACAGCACTTGGTTTCCGGCCGCTTTGGTGAAGTATCCATCAACCCTGCCAATGGATAAGGAAGGTGTGTGTGTGGGAGGGTGCTTTAGGGGGCTAATCGCTCTACCTTACCTGGAAAAGGGATGCGCAAAGCTGAGACTCAGGTAGCCCTACTCAAGAAACTCTCCCTACCAGCCCTCACATCTTCTACTCTAGTTCCTTTCTTCCAGGGATAACACCAGTTTCTCCAGAGTAACTCGTGGCTCAGCATATTCTGAGTAGATACTGCCACTCTGGTCTTTTTGTTCTGTTCCCTTTGGCCCTATCCCACCCAAGCTGGGCACCTGATTGCCAGCTCCTTTGCCACTGACCTCCTGATCTAGCCTGTCTTTCCTTGGTTTCCACCCTGTCCCCATGCCCCTAACCTCTTCCATCTTCCCACTCTTCCCCAGTGCTCCGACTTTACCTGTACAGATAAAACCAGGGAGGCCTCCATACACCATTTCTTCATTGTCAGGGAGGATAAAGGGGCACCGGGTCTGCACCTCCAGGCAGTATTGCTTGCAGGGCACCCAGTGCTTGCATTCCTGCTGGGTTACACTGAAGTATTCTGAGCACAGCCAGGCCTTGTAGACAGCCTGTGGAGGCAAGGAAACAGTGTCAGCCAGTATGCCATGTGTGACAGGAGTTCCTGAGTCTCTCTATGGAGCCAAGCCAACTTGACCCTAGCGTTTGGAGGAGGCCTTGCTGGAGGTGTCTACATATTACCCTAAGATCTCCCATCTCGAATCCAGGGCTCCTGAGTTCTCTAATCTACCATCATCCAAGATTTAGAAGTGTTGATTGAAATTACAAAATTAATCCTGTGTCAGAATGGAAGGAACTTTACCAATCATTTCATCCAACTCTATTATCACCTTACACATGGCTCAAAGAGGTGTTTCACTCCTCAGAGGTTACCCATATGTAATGAGGCAAATCTCAGTTCCATTCAACTTGATAAACATTGCCTTTGTTGATGGTGCTGCTGAGCTTCTAAGTTCAAGACGATGAGAATAATTCATGTGCTACCTCAAGAAGGAGATGAGAATAATTCATGCTCTAACTCATTGGGCTACTGTGGATTAAATAGCATGGCACATATGAAAATGTTTTGTGAACTCTAAAAGGCAATACAAACATGACGGCTTATCTTTAATAAAAACTGGAATCTGCCTTACCAGGCACCACATGTGTCTTTGGGTTCTTCTTAATCCAGGCTCTGTCTTGTTGGCTTCAGCCCTGGTATGGAACAGACATCTCGGACACTGCTGCTGCACTGCTTTTTGGAATCTTTCTTTGTGGCTTCACTTCACTGGGATCTTTTCTTTCCTTCATCTAGCCCAATCCCACCCCAGCACCGGCTCTGGTGAAGAAAGCTCCCTTGCTCCATACCTTGTCTCTCCTTGAGTCTACAATATCTCAGAAAAACTTAAGTCACTTAGGGACAGATAATTCTTTGTCATAGGGGTTGTACTATGCATTATAGGATACTGAGTAGCATCTCTGGCCTTCATACATTAGATACCAATAGCAATGTCTCCTCTCCCACATTATGACACGAAAAGAATGTCCCCAGCATTAGTCAAATACCCGCCCCCCCCAGAAGCCAAACTAACACCTTTGTGAAGGCCACCATAATCCCTCACCTGGATGACAGATGCATCCCACCTCTACTTTTGCTCTTTCTAATCTATTGCATGAGAATAAGCGTGGACTCAAGCTGTTATCAAATTATATTATTCCCTTGCTTCAAGCTCTTAGATGCATTTTGACTAAAAGCCTAATGTTTAAGCACAGACTTCAAAGCACTCCACAACTCTGCCCATCTTTCTCCAACCTCATTTTCTGTCTCTCTTCAAGCTCATCATGCTGCATGAAACAGAGGTTTTCTTTCTTTTTCTTGAATGTGCCCTACTTCTTTCTACCTCCGGGCCTTGGCACATGTGACCACATGGCCTGGAATGTTCTTCACCCCACCTTTGTTATAAATGGGTCCTTTATACCTTTCAGGGCTGAGATTAAATATCACTTCTGCTGTCAGAGTCTCTCTTTCACGATTCTCATCAGAGGACACAGCCCCCAATTATCCTTAACTGTTTCTTCACCACAGATGCTACTTTGTTTGCATCCTTGTTTTAGTTTCTTCCAGCTCCACTAAGCTGTGAACTGCATATAACCTCATGGGCTTCTCTATTAACCACTGTACATTCCGGACAATATACATCTTAAAAATCGTATGACTGAATGTATATGAATACAGGTCTCTTCTGTCATGAAAATTCTAGTTTCATGAGTAGACATACTTAACTTGAACCTATGATATTTATTCCATAGGAAGGGCTGAATTGTGGTTCATTAGGGTTAATAGTAAACTGAGAAAATTTTAAATGATGAGATAGCAGTTGAGTTTGGGTGCTATGAATGTGATTCAGTTAGTAGAGTCCTTGCATAGCATTCAGGAAGCTATGGGTTCAATACCTAGCATGTCATGAGCTAGGTGTGGGGTGCACACTTATAATTCTATCCTGTATTCAATACCTAGCATTGTAAAGCTGGGTATAATGGTATGCTTATAATCCCCACATTTGGGAGGTAGAGGTAGAAGGATCAAGAGTTCAAAGTCATCTTTGTCTACATAGTGAGTTTAAGGCCAGCCAATGATACACGAGCTCCTGTCTCAAACAAACAAACAAACAGCCCCAGCAACACTGGGCATAAGGAAGGATTTTTATAGCTAGGATGCACCAATGAGGCAACTGTTTAAGCAAAACTGTAGAGATGAGCAAGCACACACAGACTAATAGAAAAGAATGGCTCCATGTGGATGGCATGAAAAGGAGACTAAACTCTTGTTCATGACATTTGAGTGCCTTCTACATTGTGCCCATGATAACAGTGCTCTGCTGAATATCTTTGCACACATGGGTAATGCACACATCTTCAGTTTTATTTATACAAATTTCCAAAGGTGAAACACCTAAGATGAAATGTATCTACAAAGGAAGGATAATGGAGTCAAAGAGGAGTGGAAAAGAACAGGCTAAGGAAAGAGGCAGGAAAAGCAAGCTGGGGTGGGGGTAAAAGAGGGTGGTAAAAGAGGTGCATAGGGCATCAGAGAAAGCTGCAGTGGTATAGGTAGTAAAGGAGAAGCTGTGTAAGGAAGGAGGTAATACAACATAGGGATATATAGGATGATTAAGAAAGGGAGTAAGAAAAGATGGGAACAAAAGAACATGAGGTTGGATAAACAGGGACAAGAATAAATGAGAAAGATGCACATTGAAAAAAGGATCAAAGATTAGACAGAGGGGAGGAGAAGCAGGAGTGAGGCAGACAAGAAAGTAAAAATCTCAAGAGCCAAGGACCCTAGCACCTAAGAGCCCCCTCCATAATCTGGGCCCTTAAGTGCCAAGATGTGTCTCTGTCCATAGCCACAAATCCCATTTTTGCAGCATGGAGCAAGAACTCATGTCACTCTCTCCCCAAACTGTGTAATCAGCCCCCTACTCTGTGGTCATCAGTGGAGCTGGGGCTCATAGGGCCCTGAGAGTCTCCTTAGCTCTTACAGTCCCGTGTTCCTGCTTCTAGATGAGTCCCCAGTGACATTCCTGCTCTCCTCACAGGCATTTGCAATTAGCCCAGTAACAAAGTATAGAATCTGGGCACTCCCTTCATCTGAGAGATGGGGGAGGGAGAAGGGGTGGCCTGACAGTAGGAGTATGGCCTTTCTCCTTAATTAGCCGACCCCCCTTCAGTCCCCACACCCCCAGTTGGAGTCACCATGGCAACAAGTGGGTGAGCAGATTGCCTGGGGAGGACACCAGGCCTGTGGGTGGTGAGGCAGGAACAGGCAAGAAGCTAATGAGGGGAATAGAAGCAGAAGAGCCACAGTGAGCTCAGAGGTAATCTAATTCCTAAGCCCCACAGCTGGCCAGCTGAGCCACTGCTGGCCCATATGCTTTAAGGTAGCCTAGGGCCTGTTCCAAGTGATAGTATGGATCACAGTGCTACCACTTGGCAATAAGCCCACCTTAGACCCTGAAACCCTGTTTACCTTGTCCTCTCTCATCAGTGTGATAACTGTGGCAGGAGGCCTGGGTACTCTTCTGAAGAAAGAGAAGGAGCTAGGAGGGCTTGCTGGAAGTGAACATTGGAGGAAGGGGAAGAAGTGTCTTAGAACCAGGAAAGCATGGTTTGAAGACCTATGGAGATCTTTTGCTCTCAGATTTTTAACTCTGGCTGTATAACAGAACCACTAGGGAGGTGGGTTTTTTTTTTTTTTTTTTTTTTTTTTTTTTTTTTTTTTTTTTTTTTTTTTTAAAGAATAAACCTGTCTAGTTCACATGGCACTCTGACCAGAATGTCAGAATCTCTGCAGGCAGAATCCCACACATCTGCAATTGGAAAATGTCCTCAGGCAATTTTCAGCATGCAGCCAGGGAATGTCAATTTTTTACCATTGTATAGATGGAGAAACTGAGGCCTAAAAGGGGGAGAAGAATTCGAGTATAACCTCATAAAATATTGGCAAAGAAAGGAACTGGAAGCCTGGTTTCATAATTCCAGCTCCAAGTGTCTTCCTATTGAAAAATCCTGTCAGAAAACACATCCTAAAACTAGGGGCCAGACACCAGGGGCCTGGATAAGAGAAGAGCACTGAGAAGAACACAGCCTATTAGGCAGCTTCAGAATCTGAACTGAAGGCCCATCAGAAAAGCCCTTTCCATTATTTTCTGGTCACTGAGTGGAACCATCCTAGATCCCTGAGGGAGCAGGAATGGCGACTAGGAGGTGGCAGGGAAACCTTGAACTACTAGTGCCCTCCTTCCCCCACCTCAGTAGGGCCACCACAGGTCCCAATCAAGTTCTGGCTGCTACAGCCCAGTTGCTATGGGAACTAGGAGGGGAAGGAAACAGGGAATAACTAGAGGGAACACCAATTAACCCAAAAAGGAAGCTAGGAAGACTGTCTCACCCCTCCTCCCAGCTGAGCAACAGAAACACCCCTCAAACAGGAGGGGTGAGACAAAGGGGATCCCCTCCCTTCGTGGGCTCTGAAATCGTCAGTTTAGAGGGAACTGGAATGACCCAGCCAGCGTCATACTTAGCGTATTGGCTTGTAGTCCTGGCCAGGGCATTTTAGTCCTACATTCCTCTAGAAAGAAATGTGTGATTTCATAGAGGGCTGTGTAAATGCACAGTCACACCCCAAAGGCAGGACTTGGGGCCATTGGCAGCTCCTAGGTTTGGGGCTGGAAAGCCCTCCAAGGGGAAAGCTTTAGTTATTTTTCAACCAGGAAGCAAGCAGTTTCCTTCCTAATTTCTAACTCACTTCTCTCCCTAGGGTCTGTTTCCCCATCCAAACCTTCCCTATAGACCCTTTCTTCATGGCTGCTTATCTTCTTAAAGTGCCCATGGGACTTGTGGCCAGGAGCCGCAGCTGCAGTGCTTGTGGAAGCAAAAGGGTGGTGGTGAGCTTCGGACAAAATCTACTGTCTGCAAAAGCCACAGTATACACGTTACCAACCTAAGCCCAGTTTTTACTCATAGGGAAACTGAGGTCCATAGAAAGGGAATACATTAACTGGATTGGAGATATGAGAGGCACCTTGGCAACTAATTTGATGCCTTCTTGCCCAGCATCTATTGGCAATCTTCAAATTATGTGAGGTTCTCTGCTGGGCAGGAGAAAGTGCTCTTTTTCTACCCTGGGCTCCAACAGTTGGATCAGAACAGAGTAAGGTCAGCATCAGAACATGAATGCAATCCTGTAGATAACAATAGTCTGCTGGCATTGGTAAAGTCAGAATCAGTTTAGAGGCATTACAAGGCGAATGACAGGGCTCTACTTAAGGGTCTATAAGCAACAGCTATCTTACTTCTTAGTATGAGCAGTATGAGTCAAAGTGGCCTGGTCTGGTCTAATGGAAAGGTGAAGGAGATGGCTGGAGATGTGGGTGCAAACCTAAAGCTAGTCCAGTCCAGAGGGTCCTCATATGTCCAAAGCTCCTAGACCATCTGTTCAAAGGCTAGCTGTGCTCAATCTGGCCAAGGGTAGACTAATGGAGAAGTAGTATCCATAATCCAGGGACAGTTCTGAAGGAGCCTAGATGATAGATGAAAATTAGATGAGCAGAGGAGGTAAATGCCTAACTATTCCAGAATGGAAAGGACTGTGAGAGCCATCACTCCACCACATTATCCGCCCCAGCATCCCAGGAAAATGCCATCCAGCTTCTAATTGTAAACACTGTTCTAGAAAGTTCATTGTCTCATAGGGTAGCCCATAACTTGAGACAACTCTAGTGATTAATGAAGTTCCTTCCTCTTTAGAGCTGAAATAAATGCCATTCTGTGGCTTTACTCATGTATCTTACTAGCTCTTCTGGGGCCAAATATAACATTCACAATCCTGTTCCTCAGACCAACTGTTACTAATTTGTAGACCTCTCTAAATCTAGTCTCCTCAATTCATAGTTTTAATACAAAGAACACACTCTAAATACCTGAGTGCCTGGCTCTATATTAGGAGCTACAGATAAGACAAGACTCATGTCTTCAGCAAGGGAAACAACCATGTGAATCAATTAGTATGAACTTCACTGTGAAGTCACATGTACTTGGCACCATAGTAGGATAAAAGGAAGAAAGATTGGCTGTTTTCAAGGCTGAAGGAGAGAAAACATTTCCATGTGGGGAAATTTTAAGTTAGGTCTTGGAAAAAAGGGGGGTGGGTAGAAGCTCAGTGGGTAAAATAGAGAGGGAATAAAGTACTCTTCAGGCAAGGAATCAGCAGGCATAATAACCTGGAAGTAGGAAATAATGATGGACTCAGACAATGTAGGTAGTTCAGTATAATTAGAGGGTGTGAAGAGGAGGTTATGAAGAAACATGTGCTATGCAGGAAGTACATGAGCGTATCATCATACTTTAGATATGGGGAGGAACTAGCATTCTTATAGGCAGTGGAGAGCTGTTCTTATTATTATTTTTATTTATTCACTTTACATCCCACTCCTGGTCACTCCTCCCACAATCCTTCCTCTATTCTCCCTCCCCTTCTCCACTGAAAGAGTGGAGGCCCCCCTGGGTATCCCTCCCACCCTGGCACTTCAAGTCTCAGCGGGGCTAGGAGTATCATCTCCAGTGCAAAAGAGAGTTTTTAATGAGCTCGACAAAATTGCTTATTTAGAGATGCTTATAGCTGGCCTGCTGGTGCTGGTCTGTAATACCTGCTGCTTGGTAGGTTGAGGCAAGAGTATTACAAATTTGAGCCAGTCTGGGCAATTTATTGTGACTCTGTCTTAGAGGTTTGGGGGAGAGATTGCTTATCTCTTTTGTGACTAATTTTTCCAGGCTTTTGTCTGCAAGTGTGGAGGATAGAGTATTAATACTAAGACTGGAGGCAGGGAGATGGGCTAGATTATTGCAACAGTCTGAATAAGATAGTATAAGGGCCTCAACTAAGGCTGTAATGGCAGACTTGAGAATTTGAGAGTAGAAAAAGAATATGAGTATTGAAATACACTCATGGTAATAATGGATAAATATATTTTATGAGAGTAGGAACCTCTCTTAACACTAAGGTTAGCAATAGTACCCACTTGACTAATATACACTAAATGAATGAATGTTAAGAAGCAATAGCAAGTTGTGTGTGTGTGTGTGTGTGTGTGTGTGTGTGTGTGTGTGTGTGTGAGAGAGAGAGAGAGAGAGAGAGAGAGAGAGAGAGAGAGAGAGACTTTTGGTTTGCAATGATTATGCAAAAAAATTAAAATTTTCTTGCCTGAGTGGGGCAAAATGAGAGAAAGTAGAGGTGAGAAAAGATGTTAATGAGGTGAAGACAACAGGATTATGTAGTGAGGTGGAAAAGAGTCAGAACACAGGGGTCTAGGATAGCTACTAGACTTCTAACTTGGGTAGGAAGATGAATATCAATTTCATATTATTATTTTTAATGTGCTGTTGTTGTTTTGAGATAGAGTCTCATGTAGACCATGCCGCCCTCATGTAAACCAGGCCCTCAAACTCACTATGTAGCCAAGGTTGGCCTTGAAGTCTTCTGATCCTCTTCCCTCTACTTCCTAACTTCTAGGATCCACGGCATATGCCACCACCCCTAGCTAGTGTCATTTATTAAGGAAGGAAATACGGGGAAGGGTATGTCTGAGGATGAAGACAAATTCAACTGGGGTCATGTTGACTTTGAGGTATATGTGGATCTGATAGATGGAAGTGTCAAGGATGCAGATAGACTAATGGCCTCAGCTCTAAAGATATGGTAGCACATGCCAATGATCCTAGCACGGAGTTAGGAGGCAGAACAAGGGGGAAATGCTGCAAGTTCAAGCTAGCCTTGTCTACATGACCAATTTAAGGAAAATCTGGGCTATGTGAGACTCTGTCTCAAAAAAAAATCAACTAAAAACATAAAAATATAAAGGTCTCCAAGTCATGGGGAGTTAAGGGGCTGGTCATTGGGAACAGAGTAGGACTATCTTTTCCTCTCTGAAGTTAGGCATGGTCATTGACATGACTTGAAGTGATACAGTTTACTTCTGAGGAGAAACTTTAAGGGCTGACAGATGTTTTTTGCCATATTCTTTCTTCTGCTTCTAACTGTGGAAACAAAGTTGAGATAGATGATCCCTCTTCCCTATATAGTGATCATTCTGAAGAGATGCCTTATCCCTGTGGACCTGTCTTAGATATGAATCATGACAAGAAATAATCATCTGTTGTGTTAAGCCTCTGATATTTTGTGGTTACTTGTTATGACAGTGTAACCTAGATCACTCTAGGCAACAAGGCAATATTAGAAGCCAGGGGAGACAACAAAGGGCTCAACAATAGATTCCCGAAAAAACACTAACTGAACTGAAGTGCAGGTGAAGGAAAGAAATGAGATGAAGATGGATGGACGAGTGGTTTAAGAAATGGGAAAAGAGCTAGGAGTGTAGTTCAGGGGTAGAACATTTGCCTAGCATGCACCAGGCCCTGTGATGAACCTCTAGAGCAATTAGAGGAGAAAAAGGAAGAGAATAGCAGTCTGTAAATTAAGAGAGGAGAGAATGTCAAAGATTGGGGGATGCGGTCAGCAGACAAGGATTTATATAGTTGAGAACACATTGGTTTGGGTAATTAAGACACAGTCTCCTCACAGTGAGAACAGTTTCAGTAGAGCAGCAGGGAAAGACACAAGACTAGTAATTTGAAAAAGGAATGCAAGCCAAGAAGAGTAGAGGTAAGTGTGTGTACACAGAGCTTCCAAGAAGTCAAACATGCCTAGGTTATCCACCTATTTCAATGGATGTAGTTTTTAGTTCCCTGTTGTTCACAGTCATAACAGCCTCTGGTTTTTTGTTTTGTTTTCTTTTACACAACTGAACATAGTCCCCAAATACGAGTTTATTGACACAAAGTGAAGTATAACCTTTATCCCTCCTGTCATAGAAACTGTTTCTGTTAATGTAGCCTGAGATACCATTTGCTCTCTAAGGACTATATCTTATTCTTCTGATAACCCATTGCAGATGGAAGCTTGTCTCAAGTGTAGGGCCAAAAAGATGACCTGATACAAAGTCCCAGGATGGAATTCAAGCTTTCCAAACACCTCTGCACAAACTGAATATCCCTATGACTTTAGGCTCTTTCAGGACAGAGATCATCATCATATCTTACTTAGATGTGCATTCTTTTCAAGGCTCACAGAGTCTCTTGATACAGACTGGAAGAGGTATGCACAAGGTGTCTGCCAAGGACTTGAAAACCAGGTTTTCAGCAGCTAGCCCAGATTGAACAATGTGAAGCACTTTCCCAAGAAAAGAAAAAATGAAAATAATGGGTTATATATCTTCATGGAATTCTACAGTGACTGAAGAAATTGGTGAGATGTTAGCAAAATTTCAAAGAAAAACAAGCAAAGGGGAAATGAGAAGCCATTACTAACTCCCAGAAAGCAAGTTGACCAAGGAATAAAATGTCAATCATACAGTCTTTCATTGCTAGATGTAAACAATAATCATAAAATTAACAATGTAAATAAGTTAAACGGTTAGACTCAGAAATTTGGATATGCCACTATTGGATGATATATGAAGGGAGAGGACATGTGTGTGCACTTATGGTGCTACTGATACTAAGAAAGCTAAATCTTCCTCTAACTAGATTTTTTTTAAAAAGTCAATAAATATTTAAAACAGAAAAAAACAAGCAATAGCATATTGATGTGCCATTTAGAAAAGTGAAAGTAAACATTAGAAAAAACAGAAACAAAGAAACAAAAAAACCAAAAACAGTCAGAAGAATCAGATGTATTTAACACTCAACATTGAGCTCAAGGGTGAGACATAGAGCTACTGTTTCAATGACAAGCATATATATATATATATATATATATATATATATATATATATGCATGGTGGCCTTTTGTTCTTTTACATGTGTATGTGCACCTAGAAAAATCAAGTATTTGTAATATTGGCATAACATTTAATAATGTGGTGGCAAAATCAGAAGCAAGCAAGAAAGTTTCAAGTGTTTGACTCTGAAGAGCAAAATTGGGGGCAACTGGAGACATATATGCATGTGCATATGTGTAATGAAAATTATGAATATGCATTTCTTTGATAAAATGAAAAATAAATAAAAAGAAACTCGATTGTCGTCAGGAACCTAATAAACATAACAAAAAATAATCTAAGACTTGATATGACCAACATTGCCAGATTCAGTCCATATGGCCTTGCCCCAAAGGCCCTGGTTCAGCTAATCCATCACCAGTGTCTGGACTCTAAGCACCCTCCAGGTGCACTTAATAAACCAAAAGAACAAACAAGGAGTCAGCCTTGTAGATAAAGAGAGAAGCTAAGATGGGAAGACGGAAGCTTCTAGGTCTTTTCTGCCCAGTGGTTGTGCTGGTCACCACGGGAAAGACATTAGTGTGACACAGGCAACTATGGCTTCTTTGGAGTTGCACACACTCCTCTCTCCGTGGCACACTTGTTTTTTACAGAAAGCAATTGTCAGTTATCACTTAGATCACTGAAAAACAAAACCAGCTCCCTTCTGCTGCCTTACCTTCTTCTAGGCAGATGACAGGCTGGGATGAACAGAGACCTAGTCAAAGGTGACTACAGCTATTCTTTGGTTATAATGTAAATCAAGGACTTTAGGAGTCCTTCTCTCATTCACTACCTCCTACCTCACCCACCTAAACAGGTCTTTATGCACTTACTAAAATATCTCCAGTTGCCTTCTAGCTTCTAATTCCCACCCCCACTTTACCCCCTCTTCAAAACACTACTTTTTTCTTCTCCTCAGCAACCCACCTCGGTGTTGAGAATTTCAATTGGGTATTAAGCAATCATTTGGACTAAACACATCTAATTAAGATGAGAAAATAGCTACCATTTATTAAGTGCTTACTATATGCCAGGCGCTATTCTAAGCATTTAATCCTGACATTTATTAACTCATTGATTCCCCATAATCACCCCCTGAGGGAGATACAAATCTTTACAGATAAGGACAGAGAGGACCAAAGAGTTTAAATAACTTATCCAAGGCTTATAGCCAATGATAATCATAATGGTAGTTAGCATTTCTTGAGCACCTTCTACCACAAAGACATTATAAGAAATCAGGATGATTTATGCCCTTCAAGCTTCATAATGACCCCAATTCTTAGTTTTGAAGGTGAAAAAGTGGGGTTCCAAGTGAGATTAAAGAATATATTGAAGGCTACAAGATGGCTCAGCAGTAAGGATGCTTGCCTCCAAGCCTCATGAGATGAGTTCAATCTCCACAATCCAATTTGTGGAAGAAGAGAAATGATTCCAGTTGTTGTCCCTGTGTACTGTTGGATGTGCAACCCCCATAGACACAACAACTACATATCATTTTAAAATGTAAAAAATGTAATGCAATGAATGTCACAACAATTATTTTACAGAGCAGTCAGTATCTGAATCTGAAGTCAGTATTACCTGTATGATATATATATATATATATATATATATATATATATATATATATATATATTAGAGCTTGAGCTTTAGTGCCCAAGTTCTTATATACCAACCATACTGCCCTGGGGTTAGTCCCTTCAGTTTACCACCGCTATCAAACCACGTTACTCAAACAAAATTTTTGGGTGTAATTTCAGGCCACATTGAGGAGAGATTTCTAGGCTTGAATAGAGAAGAATGATTTTTCCAAAATCAATATATTCATCTCACTTCACACGGAAGTAGAGTTTGCCTTGTAAGAGGGTGCAAGGGAAAGAACATTTGGTTACCAGACACTACAAATGATCATTTCCATTCCCTTATCAAAGCTCGATGTTCAGACTGGAGATGTAGTTCAATGGTATAGCACTTGCCTGGCCAATGCAAGACCCAGAGTTCATGCCCCAGCACTGCAGACCAAGAAACAAATGAACAAGAAGCAAAACAAATGCCCAAATATCCCCTTTCTCTCTTTATTCCCCCCCCCCACATGCACAATTAGAGCAGGGCTGGAAGCTATTTCTAGTAGAAATGTTTTAATGCCTCTAGGGCATAACTTCTCCTGTCCCAAGTCCCATCTTTTGGGGGCTTCTGGGATTCCAGAGTAGCCTGGTACTGGAAGATCCCAATGCCAGAGACCAGAGAAAAAAGTGGCATGTTATATACCCCACATAATTGCCCCTTCCACACAGCATTTCCCACAAACATTCTTTATCAAGTAGCCTTTGCTCTAACAGATGGATAGGTACTCAAAGCTGCCTCTGCCAATAAGTAGCTGTGTAAACTTGGACATATCACTAGAAAGGAGTTGTGGCCACAATTTTGCTTCATGACTGTGAACCACGTACTTTTTTCCCTGAGCCAAGAAGCTGGATGTTTAAGTAAGTACCACGGATGGTAGGAAGATGGAGTCAAACATCTTAAACTCAAACAGACCGGCAGTCAAAATCCAAGGCATGCCTGTGCTAGTAATAAAAGCACAGGCAAGATTGTTGACCTCCCTGGCAGCCCTTTTCTGATAGACATGCTATGTCCCTTTAAAAAAGAAACTACCCTCACCTCTCTGTAAGTGACGCCTCTAACACAAAAGGAGAAAGCTTTATCCATGTGCACACTATCACGGATTGAGTAGTAGTCAACATATAATTTCCAGCTTCAACTCTATGGGCTGATGACTCCATTTGACTCCTCTGAGACTATTTTATCCACTGGAAAATGGGGACAATTATGTATACACGTCACAAGGCAGGTATAGGAATTAAGTAAGGTAAAGGATACGACACAACCAGGATGCACCCTTCCTTCTCATTCTCTCCTTTCAGCTCTAAGATCCAAACAGCAAGCTTTGCAAGTCTGCCACAAATATGATCAGAAAAGGTTAACATCATTAATCCATATAAAGGGGAGCAAACAAGGCATTAATAAAAACAGAAAACATGAACTAACAATTCGCAAACAAGTCCTGCGAATGGCTTATAAACAATAAAAACAAATGTCTGACCAAAGGAATGCCAATGAGAAGCTAAGGCCAGATCATTTTTCAAGTAAATTAGCCTCACATTTTTGTAGTGGGTATAAACTAGAATAATCTAGTAATTCGAAAGAGACTTAGTAATGTATGCCAGTAGCATTAAAAAGGTTAATACTGTGATTTTGTAAGTCTAGTTCCAAACTTCATTCTACAAAATGGATGTTTATGCTTCCATTCAGTTATGGATGTTTGTTTGTATGCAAAACAAAGAAAGAGTCATTTTGTATAGATGTTTATATAAGCTTACAGAGAAGAGAATACACAAAATTGCTAACATCCAGGACCTTAGGGCAGTGGAACTAGGGAAGACTAACAGGATTATTAACATTCTCCTTATAAATCTTCATATTGTTAGATTTGATAAAATAAGCATGTATCATTTGTGATTCAAAAAACTCAGCAAAGTACAGGGATAAGGAAGAATGACTGAGATAGCCTTTATGAGTAAAAATCATAGATCTGATATAAATTGATGAACAAAGATAGTCACCATGGGATTATTTATAATAGTAAAATGTTAGCAGTCACCTAAATATCTAACAGTACATGGCCTGTTAATTATGTAACTTGTGACAGAATATCATACACTCATCAAGGATGGAGCTTATGAATTTTTAAGCACATGGAAAGGTTCTCAGTACAAGCAAGTTAAAAAGTAAAATTAAATTAAAATGAAAGGAAAAATAAAATTAAAACTAAATAAAAGTAAATCATTAGGGAACTATGTGGTTGCATCAACACGGGTATTATCATCAAAAGAACCCAGTAAATAACAAGTGTTAACAAAGCTGTGGAGATTTGGACCCTTTCTCAGTTCACTGCTGATATGTATGTAAAATGGTTCAGAATGCAAAATTTAAGAATGGGATGAAAAATGGTGCAGCTGCTATAGATAATTGAGAGGCAATTACTCAAAAAGTTAAACATAAGCTGGACACGCCGGGCGGTGGTGGCGCATGCCTTTAATTCCAGCACTTGGGAGGCAGAGGCAGGCGGATTTCTGAGTTCGAGGCCAGCCTGGTCTACAAAGTGAGTTCCAGGACAGCCAGGACTACACAGAGAAACCCTGTCTCGAAAAACCAAAAAAAAAAAAAAAAAAAAAAAAAAAAAAAAAAAAAAAAAACATAAGCTGGACACAATGGTGCACGCCTGTAATATTAGCACTTGAGGATGAGGTAGGTGGAGCTTGAGTTCAATGATAGTCTAGGCTACATAGCAAGACCCCATCTAAAACAACAAGCTAATAACATTTCAGCATGAAATTATCATATAACCAAGTTATTCCTTTCCTAAATATACTCAAAAGAATTGAATCAAGTACTCAAAAAAATATTGGTAGAACAAGGTTCATAGCAACATTGTTCCCAATAGCCAAAAGGTAGAATAGTTCAAATATCTACTAAGAAATGAATGGATAAACAAAATGTGGCATATGCACACAATGGAATGTTATTCAGCCATAAGAAGAAATGAAATACTGAAAAATGTTAAAACTTGGATGAACCTTAAAAGCATAAATTATATGTAATATATAAACATATACATAGTATATAAAATATAATAAGCCACACAAAATGACAAATAATGCCTGACTCCACTTCCTTGTATTATCCGGAACAATCAAGTTAAAAGAGATAGAAAGTAGATTGCTGGTTGCTAGGGGAAGGAGTGAAGGCGAAATGGAGAATTATTGTTTAATAATTAGAAAATTTCTGTTTTAGAAATAGTAATGAAATGGAAATGTACCCAATGCCTCTGAATTATACACTTAAAATGTAAGATCTGCATACTTCATGACAATGAAAAATCCCCAAATGCCCCTAGTCCCCTTTTCTCTATTATATTGCTAGTTTCCAAAAGTTCTCAAAGGCCACATTTTTTAATAATCAAGGAAAGTATTTTTAAAAAGATTTTGAGCCTATAGCAATTTTGAAGAATTAACTTGAGCACTGATTGAACAGACATACTTCATCATTCACAAATAAGCTGGGTAGATGTGCTATCTACTTCAAACCAAGTAAGATAGAGAAACACAGGTAAACATTCATACCTCCAACATGCCCTCTCTCACACAGAACGTTATGGGCTGCCTCTTCCTTTCTGTTTCTAAGGAGAAGACCAGGCATCTAAGACTAGGGACTCAACAAAATCCTAGTATGAGAACTGGACATCCAAAATCCAGGACAGGCCTTATCCGACTTTTACACAAGACCTCACTGCATTTGGTTTTCATTTTGGTTCTACCAGCTACCAGTGTGTGCTGCGGGTGGGTTGGGGCTCAGGCAGCCATTAGGCCTGTATATGGCACCTTCTCCTTTTCTTCCCTGGCCAACACCTTCAGTATATTGGAGTTGAGAAGATAACAGAAATACCCTTTCTCAAGAGAACTGGAACTCAACTCTTCTTTTCTTTTCTAAGCCTGTAGAAAAGGAAGGAGCAAACTTCTTGCTTCCATCTTCCTGTCTCTGTTCCAAGAGGCTACCTTAGTGATTGTCACTGCATCTTTTTTTAAATCAAATTTTAATTTAATATTTTGATAATATTCTACATTCTATATTTATATCACTTCTACTCCTCCCTTTCCCCCTATAATTCTTCCCATGTTACCCCCTACTCCTGCTCAAATTTATGACTTCTTCTTTAATTACCATTGTCACACACATACATGCATACATACATATGCACAAATAAATCTGCCAAATTTATTTAATGTTGTTGATATGTTTATGTATTTAAGGCTGAGCACTTGGGATTGGATAACCTAACATGAAGAACTATAAACAGTTAATGGCTGCCAAGGGAGGGAGAATCTATCACTGGACCTCAAGGACAAGAAACATGTATCTTTTTAAAAATATATATTATTTACTTAATATATATGAGTACACTGTAGCTGTCTTCAGACACACCAGAAGAGGACATGAGATCCCATTACAGATGGTTGTGAGCCACCATGTGGTTGCTGGGAATTGAACTCTTAACCACTGAGCCATCTCTCCAGCTCCAAGAAACATGTACCTTGAACAAAGAGGATGCTAGTGAGTCCTCCTTCTGAATCTGAGCTACTCCAGAGGTTTCCCTAAGTTTCTAATAGGCTCTACTGAGCCTCCCCTCTAGCCAGCCTAACTTCTCACCAGTCTATTCTTCACCACCAGGGCATTGCCTCCAACATCTGGCAGAGAATATTAACATCCTCTATATATCTATGCACTGAGGAAAGAACAAAGGCAAGTTTGCATCCCAGCTCCCTGCCCTATGTAACTTAGAAAAGTCATTTTCTCCTCTTGCCGAACCTCAACTGTTACATTTGTATAATGGGGATAATGGTACTTTCCTACTAGGATCATTGACAAGATTGAGTTCATGGGTGTGTGTATATACCCCCCCCAACACACACACACACACACACACACACACACACACACACATACACACACACACACACACACACACCTCCTAGATACTCAAAAGCTTGTATTTATTTTAATTTTTTGACTTCCTTTTCTTATCCCTTTCTTCTTTGGAGCCAGCTGGACTCATCTTTTGGCCCAGAAACTTGTGGCTCAGATTCCAGATCCCATTTCCAGAATCCATTTGAGCAAGAGCTCTGACTGTGTCAACCCTTCTTCTTCTGTAGTAACTCATTGTCACCCTCCCCTAAGCCCAGCCCACTTGGTGCCCTTGCTCTTCTCTCTAAAATCCTACCTGATTCAGGGTCTTATAAATTCAGGTTTCTCTGAGCTCTGTCTCTTATGCCCATGGACAAAAGACTATTCCTCATATAGACTCTGACCTGTACACCTGTAACCACAGGAATTAAGACATAGCTATTTTCTAGAACCTTACCTGACCATTGTTGGAGAACTGTGTTTACGGGCCCCTCAGTTATACACAGTCTGCAGGAGAGGTGGTTCCTAGCACTCAACACATACCTACAGCTGGAATGTCACATGACTGAGGGGAGTAGAGGGTCAGGTTAGTTCCAACCACAGGTAAATAGTCTTGGAGCATAGGGATCACAAAAGAACTGCCCTGAGAGAAGTTTTTCAAACACAACCCCTGACCACTGAGTCTTGGGTGTTGGCCTATATCTCCAACCACACAAAGAAGAGTGGGTGTGTGTACTCTTTCCCCGAGGTACTAATGTCTTCAGAAGGCACCAGCATACAATCACATAGCTTGGGAGTACCCTCCCAGCCTTTTGATGTACCTAGAGATCCTGGCTCTCTTTTAATGTTGACTTCACCCACTTTGCATCTTTCCTCACCACCACCTCTACCATGTTCAGCAGATACCTCCAGCTAGAACAATATTGGGTGGGAGATTGCTGGGTTCCTCTCCTCCCTCTTCACTCCCTCAACCCCATCTTCAGGAGATACCAATACATACTTCCTGGAGGTTCCCGTTGCTATGGTGACTATAGTAGTCAGGCCACCGGCTTGTGGGAAGGATGGGAAGTAGCCCTGAAGACCGGGGGATGTGTGTGCCTGTGTGTCTATGTATATGAGTGTGTGCATGCACTCATGTATATATCTGCCCTGAGTGGACTGGAGACAAGGTAGAAAAGGGGGAAGAAAGAACATAGAAGGAGAGGAGGGGAGAGGGAGAAAGAGGCAAAAGAAGAGAACATCAAAAAAAGAAAGAAAATCAAGGCATGAAGAGAGATAGGGATGAGGGAGGTGAAGTGTGAATATCCTGTGAAGGGGCATGGAGGTGTCAAGGGCAAGGAGTATGGTACCAAGGAGTTGAGGCGAGGCAGACAAGGGGTGAGACCTGCAGTAAAGGTCAGGAGGGTTGGGGAGTTGGAGGCAGATGGGAGAGTGGCATGGGAACATTCAACTGGTGGAGAGGAACAAAGTAGGACAGGAAGTAATCAGGCCAGGAAGATTAGAAGTAAGTTTTGAGAGGAACAGAGGTGTGTAAATACATAAATGAGGGTTAGAGACTGAGGTGTGGGATGTGCTTTGGGAAGGGTCTAGGGTTATAAAACACTGTCTAGTTTGTGCTCATGGAAATATGGATGGGGATGTTGGGCATGGGCTACAATGCAGAAAGAACATGGGAGTTTGGAGGAGCGAGCGGGAGTGGGTAAGGATAGAGGTCAAGGATCTGGAGAGGTGTATTTCAGCAAATGACTGCTTTGTCACTCCCAGCTTTAATTCATATATCCTTGTCCTAGCTGTAAGCATTGCCTCTTCTCTGTGCCTACTCTTGGATTCTGGGGGGCCGACCTTTCCTAGAACAACATGCATACAGTCCTTAGTGATGAGGAGGTGAACTGCTTTGGAGGTGGAGGCCCCGCCCCCAGAGCCAGCTTTGCTATGATTCCCAAGAGGCTGCTTATTGCTGGTTTTCCTCTTCCTCTGCCTCCAAACCAGAACCAGGGCACCCTTTCTAGCTTTTAAGAGTTCTGGGCCAAGAGAACATCTGAGTGACAACAAGAACTACTATTCAACTTGGGACTCTTGAAGCTCCTGGCTCTGAGTACCCATCATCTCCAGGGTCAGCCTGAGAGTCCTGTTTGGCAGGAAAGCTATGGCAGGTGGGAGGAGAGAAGGCAGTGAGGCAGAAACAGCTGCCAGCCACCAGAGTGGAGAAAGAGCAAGGCCACAGTAGGTATGGGCAGAAAGTGAGGTACTGTCTCTGGCAGCCCCCACCCTCTCCCTGTGTGAGGGTATTGAGGCCAAACCTCCTTCCCTAGCCTTTCCCATCCAATGCTGCTGCTGAAGAACTGAAGCAGACCCCTGAGGTTGCCTGTTCCAGTTCCTTCCTCCACGCAAATACAGTCTTCGAGTCATCTCCCTGGCATTTTCACCCAGCAGTCCACTTGTGTTAGGCCAGAGACTTCCTGGAGCACTGAGGCAGTCTGTTCCTTCTTTGCAAAGAAAGGCTGGAGGGAGAACCTCTGATGTGCTAATAAGCCTTGATGCTGTAAAGACTTCTCATTAATACTGAATTCATAGGGCCTTTCCTGATGAACGAGCCCCATTTGGCAGACTAAAAAATCGAGGCTCAGAGGCTTGGAGTTCATAGGTTCAAGGTCACACTGGTATGAAGTGAAAAATTTAGAATGCAGGACTTTCCATAAAGTCCCTTGGAGCCAATCAAGACATGCATGTTTTATACAAGGACAATCCTTTTGAGGTGTGAAATCTGAGACCATATTTTCCTGAGTCTCTTCTCCAAGTCAAACTCCTTTAACTCTCTCCAGGGAATTTAGGTTCATCATCATCAGTTGATTCGTCCCAGCATCAAACCTGCAGGCTGCCAGGTGGGTGCCAGACAGCCTGGAGTGGATCAGCACTGGCTCATCCTTCTTTGAACTAGCTGATTAGTGCAGCTAATGGCTACTGCAAGAGCTGACAACGTCCCTCCTCATGGGCCTCTTGGCCTTACAGGAATAGCAGTGAGAAAAGAAGCCAGAGTTTGCTCCTGTGCCCTCATTCTCCTTACCCTGAGTGTTCTGAATTGAGAGGAAGAAAGAGGCAGAGGTGGGAGAGGCAGCCAGCAGCAGGCAGGGGCATGGTAAGATTAGGAGGATGAAATCTGGGAGTGGATTTATTTGTCTGGTAACTCTGGGCACGACTGAGGGAAAGACTGTGTGTGTGTGTGTGTGTGTGTGTGTGTGTGTGTGTGTGTGTGTGTGTGTTGGGGGCTTGGTCACAGGGAATTAAGGGAAGGATGAGGTGTGGCCCTTGGACCTAGGAGAGGCCAGTATGGGGATGGGCATTGGCCCGAGTTCGCTACATTTCTCTGCTATGTGAGAGGAAGTCAGTCGCACATTAAGAAAATGTTGCAGCTGGTACTAAATTGGGAGGTGTCACAGGCAGCAGTGAGGACAGGTATGATTCCTGGGGCCCTGTGTGGCCCAAAACAGGGGCAGACATCTCAGAGGCAGAGAACAGGGTTTCTAGGGCCACACCAGGAGGATCTGATTGAGACATTCAGAACAAGGACCCTGGAGATAGGGGGTCACCTGGCTCTAGAAGCCGGCTCCAGTGTTGGTTTACAGACAGAGAAAACCTCCTCATCTTACATAGGACTTCAGGGTCTCGGAGATTTAAGAGGATTCTGGGTGGGATATTATCTCCACAGGATCCTATTTGGGGTAGGGGCTAGACAGGGGAGCTCTGAGCTCGGGGGAGAGAGGCTTAGTATGGGTAAAGAAAGCCTGTGACCAGGTGGGGTGAGTGATTGAGGCGACAGGGTGTCAGGGAGAGGGGGCTCAGGACTGCCTGTCTCTTTCATGCCTTCAGAAAACTGGATTAAAGACTCAGGGCAAACTGAGCTTTGGGCCTCAGTTGAAGAACGCTTTGGAAGAGGTAAAAAACACAGGAGGAGAATTGAGCTGGTACAGCCTTTCTGCAGGCATTAGACAGTAAGCTCAGGAGAGCTTACTTGCTGCTGGAGAGAGACAAGGAGACAGGAGAAAGGGCCTGGGGAACTTGATAGGAGGCTACTGCAAAAGCAAGGATTTAGCATGAGGAGACTGAGTTGGGAGTACCGGAATTCCTGCTCATTGCTGAGGGCAAATTGTATTACCCGTCTGTACCTCAGTTCCCTTATCTGCAAAATGGAGGTAATTTAGACAGTTGTACTCTCATAATATACACGAACAACAGAAAGCCCTAAATATTAATTTATGCCAGGTGTTAAATTCTTACCCCAAAATGCTACTAGTCACGCATTCCCACTTACATCTCACAAAACACTCAGGACTTGGACAGGGAAAGGATCTTTTTCCTGTTTTATAAATGAGGAAATGAAAGCTTAGAATGGGCAAAGAAACATGCCTGAGAGCAAACTGCTAACAAGCCCTCAACAGATGAGATAAGACCTCCAGAATCAGACAAAACCTCTGCCTTCCCAGACATCAAACTGCTTTGTATCAGCAATCACTGTGAAGGATTTAGTGTGGACTCAGAAGGAGCTTGAATCCAACTGTAACATGAAGAAAACCCCCATAGAAAAGTTGGACCGTGGTTTTCATTCATTTTGGAGACTGACAAAAGAACAGTTGTAGCCATGGGATTGGAGAGGGGACCACGAAATATAGATCTCCTTTATTCTGTTTGCTAGGGGACCTCTGCTCTCACTGAGGACATGCATCCGTGGCAGGCAATTAGAGTATGCATCTCTCCCTCTGTACGACAAAATGTGTCTTTCTTCATGTGATTGCATGTCTCTGACACCACAGGGAGATGCATGTGACATGGCGCCTGCTTCCACAGCACTGTTTATGAAAGTGACAACCTCTCAGTTCCTCTGTATGACTTTGTCCAGAGTCTCGCTAGTGGTGCATGGCTGAATATGTTTGTCTCTCTGTCTGTACACCTTTAAGAAGTGGAATATCTCATTTGGTAGTGTGAGTGAGGCAGTGAGTCAGCTGAGGCTGAGTGAGGCGGGAGGAGACTGCTAGGTTACGAGAATAGGAAAAGGGAGAAGGAGAAAGTGAAGTCAGGATGGACAAGCTACTCCTTTCCTCCCCAGTCCTCCACCTCAAATCCCCAAGAGGCCAATAGAGACCAGCAGAACCTTGCACACGTCCACAGGAGCGATGCTGCACTTGCTGCCCTTTCTCAAAGCCTTGAGAGGAGATGTTCTACACTAGGAGGCAACTGCCTCACTCTCCAGCTGATGGCACCCAGCTCTAGAATGTGTGAGACCTACCTGGTCTCACGGTCACTTGACCTTTTGACCTTGCTGTTCTTTCTTTCTCCCCAAAGCAGGCCACCTGGCCAGGCAGGAAAAACAGGAAAGTAGATTCAGGCCCCAAATGTGTATAGCCCCAGCTACCTATTATACACAGCAACCCTACTGAGGGTCAAGAAATTTCTCAACACTCAATTCTTTCTTAGGAAGGTCCCCTTTACAGTTGCCTACTCTCTGATTTCTTCTAGATGCCCATCCCTAGCAGCCAGAAAGCCAGGTTTTCCTGTCACCACCCTGGAGCACCCTGGAGTTTTGTAATGCACCAACCTTCCATGGCCCTTTCAAGAGCTGGTGAGCCCTGTTTCCCCAGCCTTCTTTCCTCAGAAGACAGAAGCCTACAGGTTCCCTCCTTAAGAGAAGGAAGGCATCCCTGGGCTCCCGTGCCTAGGATCTGGCCAGCTATCTCAGGTCATATAAGGTCAACAGTGTGGTTGGTGTACCCTGTCACCAGGCGTGGCCTGGCCTTTCATCAATTGGCAGGAACCAAAGGATGAGGATTAGGTAGTCAAATATTCTTCCTCCTGCCTTTTGAACACCCCCCTCCCCAATCCTTCCACAGGATTAGTCCCAGGACTAATTCTAGTCCAGGAGTGGGTTCAGAGCCAACCAGGAGACTGGGGAACACAGACTCTCCTGCTGCCACTTTGCCAGCCCAGGGCCCCATTTCTCCCTCATGCAGGAAGCAGTGCACCAGGAGGCTCCAGCCTTAAAATGTTCGAACCTTAAACTCATAGAAGTTGACCTGAATCTCTGTAGCTCCCTCTCTAGGGAGGGGTTCAGGGTGACACAGTACTACACTGGGAATGGTGGGAGCCGTACTCGAGAGATGGAGAGGGAGACCTTTATTTTTTTCCTGGTCCCACTGACACAGAAACTACCTCTGGCCAGGCAGCTATTGTGGCGTGGGTCATCAATCCCTACCTTGCAGCCTTTCGTGCAGGACCGGATAGAGTACTCTTCTGCCTGTAAGTATTTATGCAGCACGAGGTCGAACTCGTCATATTTTTCCTGAGCATGTCGGTCCAGTCGCTGGTATGCCTCTATGCAGCTGCTACATACCTCCCAGGTCCCAGAGCCCGGGCTGGCCACTACGGCCAGTAGATCCCCCAGCAGGGTGTCCAGACTGCAGTCCAGGCTGTCGGGGCGGTCCATGCCAAGCAGCAAGTCCCAGACTGTGTAGGTGTCGCAAAAGGAGAGAGTGAAGTTCCGAAAGTGGCCTTTGAGCAAGTTTTTTTTGGCGGAGGGGAACTCCGGGGCACGGGAAGGGAAGTCGGGGGGGCCGCAGAGGGGGAGCCGGGGTGGTCGGTTCGAAAAGTCTCTGCAAAGATTCCAATTTGGTGCAAGCTGCGTCCAGCCCGGTGGGCTCTGGGACGCTGTTACAGACCGGCCCGGAGCCGGCTGCAGGGGCGGCTTTGGTCAGGTTGCTGTATCGCGGGCTGCAGGTGCCCGAGGACGCTCTGGGCTCGCCCGGCGACGGCGGCGGCAGCGGCAGCACCGGGCGAGGAGGCACCCGCTGCCGCTCGCGGCCGGCCCCCCAGGGCGGCCGCATGGCGCTGCTCAGCTCCCTGGCCCGGGGCCGGGCCCCCGCGCACAGCCACAGATGGTCAGCGAGCAGTACGGTGAAGAAGAGCAGGGACGCCAGGGACAGTCGCCATCGCTGCGCCCGCTCCGAATCGGCGCAAGGTTTGTCGCTCTGCTTGGGAGCCCAGCAGCAGCAGCAGCAGCAGATAGTCAGCGCGGCGGTGTCTTTCCCGGGCCACATCCAAGCGCCCCTGAACATATTTCAGGGGGGTCCGGGCTGGAGGGAGTAGACAGGCGCGAGGCCGGACGGCCGTCTCGGGAGGGCGGGCTGCGCACCGCACCGCGCTCCTCAGCGCCGTCCAGGCTCTACCTCGGGGGCCGCATGGCTAGGCAGGCCGGCCGGCCCGGGGCCCCGCTCAGGCGGGAGTGGCGGGGCGCTCTCGGGCCGTCCCCGGGCCCCTCCCGCGCTCCCCTGCTGGCAGCCGGGGCGCCGCCGCCCGGCCCGCTAGGCGCAGCCCGGCGTCCCGGCGGGGGGCGGTGCGGGGCACTGGGGCGGTGGCGGCTGCGGCGGCGGCGCCGCACTCCTCATAGTGTCGGGCCCCTCAGCTGCCCTGGGCTCCGCGCCACTTCACTCCGCGCCCCCGGCCCCTCGGCTCGCACTCCGCTCCGGCCGTCCGTCTCGGCTCGGCGCGGCTCTGCGCCCCTCAGCGCCGCCGTGCGGGCCCCGCCGCGCTCCGCTCCGCTCCCCTCGCCCGCGCCGCTCCTCTCCCGCCCGTCTGCCCGCTGCCCGCTGCCCGCTCTGGGCAGCTCCCCGCCTCGCTCGTGCCCTCCTAGGCCGGCCGGCCGGTCCGCCGCCGGTCCTTTGGGCTTCCCTCGCGCTCTGGCAGTCCGCCGGGGCTGGTCCCGGGCCGGCTCCGCTCTGGCTCCGCACCCGCGGCTCCCGGAGTTCCGGCTCGGGCGGGCCACCTGGCTCCCCGCAGCGCCACAGACGCCGGACGCGGACGCCCGGCTTTACTTAGTGCGCCTCTCGCTTCCGCCTCTGCTTCGCACCGCTGTGGCGGCCGCCCAAAGGCATGGCCCCGTGGCTCCCGCTGGCCATGCCCCCTCAGTCTGTCGCCATCTTCCGCTGTGCGGAGAACACCTTGAGAGCCCGTGTGCGAGTGTGTTTGGGGGGGAGCAGGGCGGAGAAAGAGGCACCGGGAGGAGGAGGGAGCGGGACTGGGGCCCCGACTGCGCCTGCGCCTCAGGACTCCCCCCTCCCCAACCCCAGCCCCCGCCGGCCGCAGCCTGTGCTGTTTGGGGATGTTTCCAGTCCACCCCCAACTCCATTCACTTCAGCACCTCCGTTCATCCGACCGCTCCCCGTGTGCACACGCCACACGCAGAGTCCCAGGCCTGGCGCTCCCCCTCCCCCACCAAGCGGCCGCCCGCCTCCCTCCCCAGGACCGCCCCTCGCTCCCCCGGAGGGCTAAGGGACTTCTGAGGGTGATTCTAAGAACCAGGGGGGCGTCTCCTTAGGTTCTTGGTACCTTTCTGGGTAGCCTTGCCCTCGTCCTCAGGACTAGGGGACACTAAAGCCGGTTGTGGATAGGACCGGTCAGGAGTCCCTAACTCTGCTAATGCTCTCACTGTCCTGCCTGAGGCCAAGGCTGCCCCTGGTGCTGAAGGACAGCTCCCAGTTTAGCTGCAGAAGAGGACCGAGCTAGGAGTGCGTCCTGAAGGAGGCAAGGCAGTGCACTAAGACTGATAGTAGTGGTGGGGTGTCGGTTTTGCCCTTAAGAAGATTTCCAGCAGCCTCCCCCCAAAACCCGTCCTAGCTTCCTGGCTCCCCCTACAGGCTGCTGAGAATAGCTGAGCGCCAGAGTTAGGGAAGCTGTGCCGGGTGGAACCATGCGCTCGGGGATCTTAGAGTCACATGGCTCTAAGAACTCGGACATACAAATGTCCTGCCGAGCTACTAACCTTGTTTGGACTCCACAAACATCTCAGATTGTTCCTGTGGTATACTTCTTTTCTGCTTTCCCTCTTTCCTCTGCAACTCTTTCATAGTTTTGAGCAGACTACTGCCCCAGGGATTTGTTACTAATCATAACAATGAAAAGAGAACCTTTATTGAGCACACATAGAACTTGCTAGATACTGCACTTGGCACTTTAATTTGCTTTAGGCTTCTGATCTCAACAGCCTTATGAGATAGATGTTAGCGTTGTCTTCATTTGCACGTGAGGAAACTGAAATTTAGTGTCCTTAAACCGCCTCAGATAACCAGTGCATCTTGACAGAAACCCAGGGAGTCTGACCCTAGACCTCTCTACAGCTCCAGGAAGGCCTTAGAAAGATGAAAGAGTAGGAGACACAGACCTATCTTAAAGGAAACAACAGTTCTCCGAATAATAAAATGAGAATTATATACTAGGTAGTAGAATTCATGGATTGAGGTGGGTTCAAGTAACACTTGTAAAACTGACCATGCTTTGTGTCATGAAAAAATTGTTCTATTTTTTCGTCTTGACAACATGAGGGAATACCAAGGGATAAATGAGATGGGTGGGAACTGTTAGCACTACTCAGAGCTAAATTGTAAAGGATGCTGGGAAATCTGAGTGGGGTTGGGAGGTTGTAGCTGGTTACTAAAGAAGTAGCAGAATTGGATGGGTGAGTGAGGACATTCCAGATTTAAAAAAAAAAAAAAAACAGGAGAGAAAATTTTCAGGGGTAGAAAGCAGACATACATGATTTTTAGTGTAATAGTTTAGACTTTAGAGGCAAAGTGAAGCAAGCTATGGCAAAAGGAAAAAACTGTCAGACATTTAGGAAGCCTAGTCATTCATTATAGTTAAGCATTCCTGGACCTGTGTAGGGTGCTGCAATTGTCCAGACATAGCCTTGCTGTGGAAGTGCTTACAGTTGAACTGCGGAAGCAGACAAGTCAAAGGAAGGGATTGTAGCCCAATACAAAATAATGGTATCGATGAGAGGTCTCCCTTCCATAGAGAGATGGACTGCTTGACTCTGAAACTTTCCTCAGAGACAGTTTTGCCCATAGCCAGGTCAGTTGGCAAATATCTGCTTGAAAATGCATCAAATTCCATGTGCTATACTGGGTACCAGTGATAGAGGCACAAGTACAATGTGTGTCTTGAGATGGAAAGAGGTTAGTTGAAGTGGTATGGGATAAGTGGGTCTTCGCTAAGTAGAAAGGAGAGGAAGTGATGTATGAAGGGTGCATCAGGAGAAGGGAAGTCATGTGTAAGGGTGTAGAAGCAAAGACAGGAAAAGCATGTTTAGAAATCTATAAAGTAGTTTCCTGTGGCTACGTTTAAAGTGGAAACAATGCCAAAATGGAAGCTGAGCACTTGGCAGGAACCTAGTCATGAGAGCCCTGGACTTTTTATCCCAACCATGGGTCCCTGAATCCATAGAAGAAATTGGAAGATTCTTGAGAAGAGAAACCATGACCAGGTTTGTATTTTCAAAGGATTGATTTGGCTTAGGCATGAAGACTGCATTAGAGAGGGCAAGACTGGAGGCAGGGAAATGGGTTGGGAGACTGCTTAGGAGTCTAAGTGAGAAACACTGAGGACTGGACAAAGGTAGCATCAGCTGAGGTGTGGGAAGAAATGTATATGGGAAGAAACTAAAAGAGGTATAATTGAAAGGATCTAGGGCTGACATAGGTGTGAGGAATGGAAACAATTCAGTGAGGAAGGAAGGTGAAGCTAGAGAGCTCCATTAGTGATACTAGCAGGCCTCCTCCTGGCCACCTAGGGAGTCTTTGGAGAGCTATTCTTTGTTTAGTCTTTGGAAGATTTCAGTGTTGTGTTTAACAAAGAAGACTAGTATGCCTAGTTTAAAGCTTATTGGCTAGCCCACAATGATCGATACCCTTTCTCACCATTGGAAAGAGCAGCCTGCCTGGCCTAGGCTATCATCTCCAAGTACCTTTGGAGCATTCTGTGAAAAGTCATTCAGGCAAGACTTCCTCTCTAAGGTGAAATGTGTCTCACAGAGGTCCATTTATCACAGGAGTACAATATCACAATGACTTGCCCACACAGCACCTGGAGCCCACAAAGGGGAAGTGGTAGCATACTAACAGCCAGAGGGGGATCTTATTCTCACTCTAGATGACACTGGAAAGTGAAATGAGGGCGGGGAAAGCATTGGCCTCTGTTAGAACAAAGAAGCCAAGGTGCAAAGGAGGACTGGAATGACACACTGCTCCCTGCCACTGGTAGGCTCCTGTCAGGCTTCATCCCAGCTCTTCCTTTCCATCTGCACCCCAAGCAGAGACCAGAGGCTAAAGGCTAGTCTTGTCTGAGGGGGACACACATTACCCAGGAAGCACACCCTCAAACTGGACCAGGGAGAAGACAACTTGAGAGTAGAGAGAGGAGGAAAAGAAAGGTTTCCATGGTAAAATACTGACAATAGGAAGAAGGCAAAGTGGGAAGTGTTTAAAGAAAGCAGTGTGGATACATAGGAGGCCTTCTGTTAAAGCCAGGTTTTTAAAAAGTCACCGGCAAAAAGACGGAAGGAAGAGCATGCAAGGAAGGGTGAATCTAGGAAGAGTGTCAGGATGGATTAAACACAACTTGAGTTAAAGGTTGTCAGGCTCTGCCTGTATCCCATTGGGGCCACCGTCTATTCCATGATTGAGGAATTTTTCTTCTGTCTATAGTCCACACCTACACTAAAATGAGAAGGCTTAAAGTAAACCCAGCTTGCTCCAACTCCCTACTTGAAACACAGCATCAGTCTTTGCTACTGGTCTAAGGTTGTTCTCAAGTTTCCTGACCCTCTGCCTCATTCTCCATTTATTCTGACACACATCCAACACCCAAGTCCCAGCTTCATACCTATAACCTAGCAAGACCCAAGCCTGCCATCCACAGAAAGTACTGACCTTGAACCTTAGCCCCATTGCTGAAGGCTCCTGGCAGGCCCAATTGCATATGTGTATTTCTAAGTAGTTGCTTCTTTTGATTCCCAGAGTCATGTTTGTCCTTCATTTCAGTCTTTAGCTTTTCTGTTGTTACTTTGTTCCAGTTATAGATTTTTTTTTGGCCACAAATAATAAACAAATGTACAGTTTGAGCTTAAACAGATAAAGATTTGTTTGCTTCATTTAACAAAATTTTCTTGATCTAGGGCCACTATGGCAGTTCTTTAATACCCTAGCTTTTGCCAGGTGTGATGGTGCATTCTTAAAGTTCCAGTAAGTTGAGTGGATAAGCCTAGAGAATGATGCAGTTGAAGCTAGCCGGAACAATGTAATGTGGTTATAAACATCCACCCCAATAGAAAGATCCTGGCTGTTCATCTTTACTATTCTTATTGTGGGCTTTCATTCATTTACATTGTGCTTTAGGATGATGAGATAGCTACTTCAGCTCCGGGCTTTTTTGTCTGTATTCTAGACAGGAGGAAAGGAGCACACTGAATGGGAAAAAGACTAAAGGCAAAGGTCAGTTTACAGAGCATTTGCTTTTTATTCACAATGATATTCTGTATCCAGTAATATCCACCTACTCCTCTCAGAGTATGTTACATGGACATTCTGAGCTGCAAAAGAAGCTGAGAAATCCAGTATTCTTTTGCTTAGCACATCGCTGCACTGAACAATGGTGGGATTCTGTAAGGAAGAAGAGGAAAATCATTATTGGACTGAAAACCGGTGTTCATCTTCCATGACCCCAACTATCCACAGCTTGCCTAGACTGTTTTTTTTTTTTATAACTAAATTCTTCCATTCCTTGGCTTTGATTGCTGCATGGGACTTTCTTCTAGTGATTATAGCTCGTTTGTTCCTCTAGCACAGGCTAGAAGACACCTGCCTGGTTTAACAATAGCATATGTGAAAAAGACCTTGATTTGATTGTAAAGTCAATGTGAGCCAACAGACTGATGATGCTGCCAAAAAGCTAATTAGATTTTTAGGCTGCATTAATAGAAGTATAGAACCAGAACAAGAGAGACTATGGTTCTGCCCTTTCCTACACTTGTCACATCCTACCTGGAGCACTGGGATCCATTCTAGACAGCCCATTTAAACTGTGATACAATGATAAAGTGTGGGATGTCTAAAAGTGAGTTACCAGGCTGGAGTAACAGCAGCAACACCATATGGAAAACAGTTGAAAGCTCTGGGCTTCTTCAGTCTAGAGGTAAATAGACTCAGAGAAGAACACAGAGAACAGAAGGCTGAGAAGGGCTCATTTAGGTTAGGGTGCAAAGCCATGGAGATGATAGCAAGTAGAATAGTATCAAGTGATTAAATCAGAAGGCAGGAGAGAGAATAAACAACAATCAAAATAAACACTTACATAGCACATAACATGCACCTGATACTGGTTTATGTACTTGTATATATTGTCACTTAGCTTTCCTTTCCAAATAGAAACACTTTATTAGTGTATAACAATTATATAAAATAATAGATTTCATTATGATATTTTCATAAAATAAACATACTCTGATTATTTTCACCCTTTAGTATGCACTCCTACTCTCCCTCTGGTCCCCTTCCTTTCCCACAAATAATTTAACTTCTTTCATATCTTCCTAAAATGTAGATTTTTGTATATAATGTAGTGGGTTTTTTAATATAAATCTGGCTTATTTTGCTTAACATGATTATCTTCATCTCCATCCACTTTCCTGAAAATTTCATTCTTTCTGACCAACTGAAAGTCCAGTGCTGTGTGTGTGTGTGTGTGTGTGTGTGTGTGTTTTATTTTCTTTATTGATAGTCATTCATCAATGGGTACCTAAGCACATTCTATAACTTAGCTGTTGTGAATAGTGTCAAATATGGATGACACTGCTTATTTTTCTATGGCAATAATTCTTTGAAGTAGGAATTATTATTCTCTCCATTTTTTTGAGGAAGAAAATGGAGCACAGATAGGTTATTTCTCAAAGGTCATACAACGAACAGTTGCCTGAAGTAGAATTTGAACACATGTAGTTCCACTCCAAAGTTCATGCCTACCTTACCCCATTTTAGAAGTGGATAATGACAAAGTAATTTTCTAGACTGACATGTGAACCAACATTTTCCATTTCTGGATTATTTGGTAATTATAGGCACTCTGATGCATGGAGGATTTAGGAGTGTAGGGTGCCATTTTAAATTCTACAGCTTAGATTCCATATAAATATTTTGATATTACATCATAGTCAAAAGTCAGAGCAGTAAACCTCTACACTTTAGTTCTCAGTGTGCTCTCCCTCTCACCCCCTCTGTTTTTGCTCTTTCAAGACAGGGTTTCTCTGTGTAGTCCTGGCTGTTCTGGAACTTGCTCTTAGACTAAGCTGTCCTTGAACTCACATATATCTGTCTGGGTCTGCATCCCAAGTGCTGTGCCACCACCACCTGGCCTCACTTCTCATTTTTAATATAAGGAAGGTAGCAGCATCCCTAGGTAACTAACTGATGGAATGGCCTCATCCTCATATCTACTTTAGGAATAAAGGAGCAGAGATGGCTGGCTGTCCCTGGATCACTAATACTCTGGAGCCTAAAGTGTATAGTCTGAAGGTTCTACAGCTCTTATCAGCTCTGGCAGAGGGCAATACATTTCTAGCCACAAGGCTCAGGTCCAGAGCCCATCTCCTCAACACTCCTGTGAATAATTTTATTCTGCTCTACATGTCCTAAAAGCTTCAGTCAACTCCCAACATGTAAGCCCTATGTCCATTGGAGTGATGTAGCTATACAAAAAGGATTATCAGTGGCCACCAGAAGCTAGAAGAAAATCATGGAAAGTTTTTTCTTTGGAATTCTCTAGAACCAATGAAGCATTTGCTGCTCAGACTGAATTTCTGGCCTCTCTAATGATGAAGGAATAAACTTTTGTTCCAAGGCACCCAGTTTGTAGCAATCTGTTTTAGGTTAGCCCTAGAAAAACAGTACACATACTTTCTCAGTGAAGACTCTGGTTTTGATCTCCCTGGCTTCCTCACTTACCATCACAAGGATTGTCAGCATTTGAGGTGATATGGTCTGGTTTGGCCTGATGTTGCTTGTATTCTAAGGCTAATATTGAGCCCCCAAGAGCTGGTTGTCCCAGAGGTGAGAGAATCTACATGTAGACACAAATGACACTGTGACCTTGCTCCCAAGTTATTTCTGATTGGTAAATAAAGATGCTGACAGCCAATAGCTGGGCAGAAGATACATAGGTGGATTTAGGATTCCTTGGCTTGGTGGTTAGAGGAGAACCATGAGGGGGAGAAGAAGGTGAAAGAGGAAGGAGAAGCTGTCATGGGTTAGAAGAGTCAAGAAAATGTGGCCCTGAGGGCTGGCCAATTGGAGTTAAGAGCAGCCCAAATGAAACATAGCGAGTAATAACTCGGGGTTATCAATAGGAAAGTAGATTCTAATAGCATAGAAGGTAGATATCTGCCCAGCTCTTGTGCTGTTTGAAGCTTACTGTAAATATAAAGGTTGTGTGTGTCTTTTATCTGGGAACTGAATGATCAAGGTGGGGTAGAAACCATGAGTTGGGACTAAATAATTTCTACAACAGATATCAATGCAGAAGCCGATTATCCAACCTTCACCTGAGTCTCTGGTTTCTTAAATTTCATCATCTATTCCTCTATAGCTCAGTTACCCCTGCTCACTGTCACCAACTGTACCTTAATAAAGCCCTCATCACTGCTTTGCAGTTCTTCTCTGTACTAAATGTCTTAACTACCCCTCAGTCTCCAGGATGATGATTTAAAACCATCTTCAGTCTTTTCCCCAACCTTCAGCCCCCCATGTTTTCCCTCTTACTCATAGCAGATAACAATAGTTGTCATCTATTTCACTGAGAAAATTCAAGTATCATTCCGGGCCTCCTTTTCCTGCCATCATATCTACACATGGGCTTATCTATCTCATCTGTAGGTCATCTTGTGTGAAATGGTGGAGGAGGCATCCTTTCTTTTGGGGGACTATGCTTTCTATGACTGCTTCATAGTATATCCATTTCTACCTTTTCCTATAGTCAACTACCCCCTTTCTCTCCAATATGGTAAGGCTCTTTTCTTTAAATGCACACTTCTCAATAGCAGGTGAAATAGTCCCTCCTACCTTAAAGTAACACCCCCTGCCCTAGTCTGCCCTCCTCTAGTTATCACTCTTTGCTTCTAAAGACATTTCCCAGAAAATTTGTCTCAGCCCAGTCCAACCTCCTGTAAACAGTCTAAATCTTCTTTCTCCAAAGTCACCAGGGATCTGTATGTTAGTAAGCCCAAAGGATGTTTCCAATTCTTATTTTACCTGAATCTTTAGTGGTCTTTGACTGATTGGTCAATTCTTTGTTCAGATTTTCTGCTATTAACTTCCTTTTTCTGTTTTTCCCCTACCTCTTTGATAGGGTATTAAGGTGTCCTTTGGGGCTCATTTCTCTCTCTACAAGTGATTTATATCCCCAGCCTCTTTTCCACCTTTATTGTGAAACAGAGGTCTCATTAAATTGCAAAAGTTGACCTTGAACTTAGTCTGCAGCCCAGGCTGATCTTGAATTTCATTTTTTTCTGCCTACTGAGTCACTGGGACCAAATGTTAGAGTGTCTAGAGTCTTTCTTTCTTACTCTCTACTATTTCCTTGAGAACTGCCATGCATCTATGCTGTGGTGGCTTGAATTATGTTTGGCCAAGGGAGTGGCACTATTAGGAGGTATGGCCTTGTTGAAGTAAATGTGTCATTGTGGACATGGGCTTTAAGACCCTCATCCTAGCTGCCTGGAAGCTAGTCTTCTCCTGTCTGCCTTTGGATGAAGATGTAGAACTCTCAGCTCCTCCAGCCCCAAGTATGCCTGGATACTGCCATGCTCCTGCCTTGACGATACTGGACTGAATCTTTGAACATGTAAGCCAGCCCCAATTAAATGTTGTCCTTATAAGAGTTGCCTTGGTCATGGTGTCTATTCAAAACTGTAAAACCCTAACTCAAGACATATGCTCATGCTTTGCATCCCACATCTTTACTGCGATGTTTGAAGTACGGCTAAAATAACAATTCATGGCCAGGGCCATCATCTTCTCCTGTAGAGCTGGCTTCTCTATCGTTTACCTCTTTTAGTTAATGGCACTCTTAAATATCCAGTTAGCCATTCAGAAGACGAAGGATTGTCTCAGTTCCCTCTTCTTCATATCCAGTCTGTCAGTAAGCCTTCTGTATTTGGAAATCTTTTAGTCCAGCCATCCATATGCAGTTGCACTGCCCAGCACTATGTTTGTCATATTGCCTTTTATTTTTTGCAATAGACAACTATCTACACATCCACACTGTGCCCCTGAACCACTTAAAATTTATTAAAAGTTTTCAAATACAATATATATTTTGAATATATTCTTCCTTTCCCCAACTCCTCTTAGATCCTTATCACCTCTCTACCCACCCAACTTCATGTTCTCTCTCCCCCTCATGTTTTTCTCTGCTCTCTCTCTTACGTTTCCCAAAAAACAAAAACAAAAAACCCAAAATGATAAAAAACAACAAACAAAAATTGAGGAGGAGAAAAATCAATAAGATAAAATATACTCAAACAAAAAAAATGGGCACAAAACCTACAAATTTTGTTTTGCATTGGCCAACTACTCCTAGGCATGGGGCCTGCCTTGCAGTGTGGTTGATATATTCAATGATACTTATTGGAGAAAACTAATTTTCCCTTTCCCAGTAGCTATCGATTGCAGCTAGCTTCTTGATTAGGGTGGGGCCTTGTGTCCATGTTCTCCTCTCAGTGCTGGGATCCAGTCTGCCTTAACACCTGTACAGATACTGTGTGGGTTATCACAGTTTCCATGAGTTCATACGAATATTGGTCCTGTTGTATCTGGAAGATGTTGTTTCCACCTCTGCCTCTTATAATCTTTAGCCACCTCTTCCACATAAATCTCTTACCTTTGAGGAGAGGAATTTGATGAAGAAATCTCATTAGGATGCCTTTCACTCTCTGCAATTGCCTCCAACACCTTAAAAAATTATAACTATCAGAGTAATGTTTTTTAAAAGTTAAATCTGATAATATTATTATATTGGACCAAGAACTCCAATAATGCCTAATTACTCTAAAAAAGTGGATTATTAATGTGTCCTACAGGGCCATGTAAGGTCTTGACCAAACACTTCTCCACATACTACACTTTCCCTCATGATAAATGATTCTTTATAGCATTGATTCATATTTTTATCCTTATTTGTATACTTCCTTGGATAAGTACTATCTCTCCCACTATATTCCAAACTCTGTAAGACTAGGAATCATGTCTCATTTTGCTCTTAATTGTTTTTCTATTGCAAAGAACACTGTCTAGCATATGTTGCTCCAATTTATTGAAAGAATAAATGAGTTAGTGAATAGATGCATGAAGTTAAACTATCCACACTCCATCATGTGGTAGGGCTTTACTCTACTGCACCTGCTAACATGCCTGCTTTAATAGTAAACATGAGCCACAACTTGTAGAAATATAATCATAGCCTTTGGCTGCCTCCAGAGTTACTGAATGCATGGAGACAGCAACTTGTGCAAAGAGGATTCAGATACCCTTGCACATAACTAGATAGAGGCTTACCGCTAAACTAACCCACAGTTACGGCTGAGTGTTCCCACATTTCACGCAGAAATAAATGAGGTGCTTTCTATGGCAGAATAAGTTCTTTACTGTACCTTTGTTGTGGTTTGAATAAGAATAGTTCCCATAGACTCATAGATATGAATATTTGGCTACCAGCGAGTGGCACTATTAGAAGGTGTGGCCTTGTTTGAGGGGGTGTGTTTTTGTTGGGGGAAGTATGTCATTGGAGGTGGGCTTTGAGGTTTCAAGAGCCTAAGCCAGGTCTACTCTCTCACTTTTTCTTCCTGATACCTGAAGATACAGATGTAAATCTCTCAGCTGCCTCTCTAGCACCATGTCTGCCTGTATGCTGCCATGCTTCCTGCCATGATAATAATGGACTAAACCTTTGAAACAGTAAGCCAGCCCCAATTAAATGTTTTCCTTTATGAGAGTTGTGGTGGTCAGGTGTCTCTTCACAGCAATAGAACACTGACAAAAACAACTATGTATGGGTAATTTTCAGTGTTTGGATGTTAAGGGTAAGTACAATGTGGGGGATGGTTCTCACCTGAATGTGGGCAAATAAATTTTATCAGTTGTACCGAAGTTCCAAGGATGATTTTTCAGAAGAGATGTATTCCTTACTGAAGGAATCCAGGCTTGGATGGGGCCAGGGGGAGACTATGAGTCTAGAATTCTGGTTTTATAATAGTGGCTATGGAGGAATTTCCACAGTTAAACATGCTCTCTGGGGTTTGAGGTAAGAGTTACAAACACCAAGAATTACCTATACATAGTTGTTTTAGTCAGGGTTTCTTTGTCTTGAGCTTGCCTTTTTTCATCTAGTTTTGCGGGCCTTAGTTTATGGTTCTTGGAGTTTCAGACCTCCCACCATCTTCAGAAAGCCACCCATTCTGGGTAGTGGATACAGTATTCATTTTGAAGTCAGGCATACCTGATTTAACACTCTGGCCCAGTATTTTCATGTGTCAATGATCACAACTTGGTTCCTCTTCAGTAAAATGAGGAAATATCTGCTTTATAATGTTGGTGTGCATCTTAAACATCATGATAGCACTATAGTGTATTATACCATAGCCCTTGGTGCACATTAGTCCACCTTAAACTAGTCTTTGTAGAACAGGATAAACACTCCATTTTCCTTCTCTCCTGGTGTCTTTCTGCGCTGTTCTGTTGCTTGAGACACATTCGCCGGCAGGTTATTAAGTCTGATTCTCTGCTGGGAGGAAACTCCCTAGAGGGGACAATTTCTATGTATAGCTGGAGCTTGTGGGTTGAGTGCTTCTTTTCCGCACCCAGTGCAAATATCCTCAGAGATCTAGATTTTCTATGAAAAGAATGGAGGCCAGCACACCTTTGTTTTAGGTCTTGTTTGGGAGAATTATACATGTATGTTGTTGGGGTGAGGGGAGTGCATTGTATATTGTATGTTAGGGAAAATAACCTCCATCTTTAAGATAAGAATAGTGGAGAAAAAGAAGTTTAAATGAGCTTTCAGTGTCCATCTAGGAGACCAGTTCCAAATGCCAGCTCTCTGAAGACTTTGGAAGATGGGCCTTTATATTCATTCCAGTATAACAATCTACAAAACCTAGTAAATGCAATATTTTTATTTTGTGACTTCTGTTCTTCTTTGCTTTCCTGGTGGTCAGTAGATTCTTTTACCTGAAGACTGTTTTTACATTTATCAGTGGGGAGTATGTTAGGCTGACTTTATATCTCACTCTAAATCAAAGTAGGGTTGTATTTCACCCAAAGAGATGGGTTGTTACCAGCAGCTTTAAGGAGAAAAGACTGAAATACCTGGGCCCACTGTATGGAAGCCATCTTTTGTAATTGATCTGAACATGGCACATGGTAAGGAAACTTAAGGAGAAAACACATGTGAGGCTCCCTCAGGCCATGTCTCTGAGACTTAAAACCCTCCTTTGTTGATCTAAACTCCTATGTGGACAAGTTTATTGCCTTGGTTATATGGCCTCTGGAGATGATTTTGGGGCTCGGGTATCTCAGTTAGCAGCCTTTTTCTTCCTGTTCTGAAGTCTTAGCTCTCCTTTGAACTTTCCCAGTTCAAAAGTGCTTTTGGATGTTAGCTCATTTGTAGAGTTTAAACAGCCAAGCCTTTTGATTTAATAGCTAAACAAGCTAGCACAGGTAACTGCCCTCATCTTCTTCCCCAAGAAATTACTCATCCTTCAGGTGTATCAGAGGAGGATGGAATTCTTCCCAATAGTAGCAAATTGCAGCCTTATAATACATGAATACCTTAAATTCATGGGCCATAAAATTAAGAAGGTAGCGCTTCCATGGCAGAGGAGTTCAGAATGGTAGACATGAAAAAATGTTGCTGATGTGGTCTGGGGCAGAAGGTCAAGCAGCTCTTCTGAGCAGTTTTAGGCTAGTAGAGTTTAGCTTAGATTATCAAAAGGAGGGAAATGACATGTACGAATGAGTCAATTGGGAAGGAGGAATTCCTGTGTGCAGATACATTGAGGGTGGAACTGAATTGTATGCAAATAATGGTTTCCTTTCTTACCAGGCATTTTTCTATTGTAACATATTTGTTTCCCAAGAGTGTACTACTGTCCTGGAATCTTCCTTTTCTTGGACTTCTCTGACTAATCTTTGAATCTGTCCCCTGTCCTCTGAGCCAGGTCTGTGCTAGCCTGCAGGAAGGTGATGCAGTGTGAGATGAGACCAATTCCAGACATGAATTGGAGCACCCAAACAGCACCAGCCAGGAGTTCTTAGTCTGGGTTTAAGGTTCTGTAAATTGGCCTCTGCTGCCCCCCCATGGTAACTGAGATTACGTTTCCTCACCTGGGGTGACTTTTGAAGACTCCCACATTTTTAGTCACTTTTCCCAGGCCTTTACGCCTCACTCCATAGAATACCTTTAGGAACATGACACTTTCCTGGGACAAGGGCAAGACAAACTAGTAAGTACTGAGACTGGTGAGATTTTGATTGTCGTAGAGGTGCTGCTGTCCCCATTGGCTTGCAAGTAGACTTCTATCTCTGCATTATTCTGGGAATATGGGAAATGGACAGAGAAAGGAGGAAACTTTGAAACAATACAAACAGAGCCATTGTGAGCCTGTGTCTTTTTATTGGGGAATTGTGTCCATTGATGTTGAGGGATATTAATGACAAGTAATTGTTAATTCCTGTTATTTTGATGTTAGTCATAATAGTGTGTGTGTGTGTGTGTGTGTGTGTGTGTGTGTGTGTGTGTGTTGTGTGTGTGTGTGTTTCCTCTGTTTTTGGTGATATAGGGGTTACTTATTACTTGTACTTTCTTGGATGTAGTTTTCTACCTTGGGTTGAAGTTTTCCTTCTAGTATTTTCTGTAGGGCTAGATTTGTGGATAGATATTGCTTAAATTTGGAATAGTTCTACCTCAAGACCCAGCTATATCACTACTGGCCATATACCCAAAAGATGCTCAACCATCCCATGAGGACACTTGCTCAACTAAGTTCGTAGCAACTTTATTCCTAATAGTCAAGAATTGGAAACAACCTAGATGTCCCTCAACTGAGAGATGGATAAAGAAAATGTGGTACATCTACACAGTGGAATACTATTCAGCTATTAAAAACAAAGACATCATAAATTTTGCAGGCAAATGGACGGAACTTGAGAATATCATCCTGAGTAAGGTGACCAAGTCCCAAAAGGGCATGCATGGTGTGTACTCACTTATAAGTGGACATTAGCCATAAAATACAGCATACCCATGCTACACCCAACAGATCCAAAGATGTCTGCCCTTAGTGGGAGAGGATGCTCGGAACCCTACAGAAACTTGATGTGCTGGGGTGGAGGGATGTCCAGAGGGGGGTCTCCACCCTCTCAGAGGAGAATTGGAGGGGAGGGGGTTGGTGGGAAAGATTGTGGGAGGGGGTAACCGGGAGGAGGGGCAGTAAGCGGGATGTAAAATGAATAAAATTTTTAAAAGAGAAAAACAGAAAAGAAATGGAACCACTTGTCTAGATTGTTCTATGCTCCAAAATTTCAGCATGAAGCTCTCAAGGACCCCAAGCTCCCAGCATAAAGGGAGCACAACTGTCCACAATTTAACTTAGGAGCCAGTATTTTGGAATCTACTTTTTGCCTGGTAACTCCAACAAGGTCAGAGGTATCCCAGAGCTCAAGTTGGCCCACATTCCACTCTCTGGTTCTAGTATACCTTTGTGCACTATGATGTCTTGCATGAGAATTGCCCCTGTATGTTTATATATTTGAACATTTGGTCCTCAGTTGGTGAAATGTTTGGTAAAAATTAGAAGGTGTGGCCTTGTTAGAGGAGGTGTGCCACTGGAGGTAGACTGAGGTTTCAAAAGCCCATATCATTTCCAGTTAGCTTGTTTTGCTTCCATTTTGTGGGTAAGATGTAAGTTCTCAGCTACTGTTGTAGTAGCTCTCAGCTACGACAACACCATGTCTGTTAACCGTGCTCCCCTCCATGATGGTCATGGAGTTACTTTGTGAAACTGTAAGCCCTCAACAGTCTCTTTCTTCTATATGTTCCCTTGGTCATGGCATATAACACTAAATCATGGCTTCAAAGGATTTTCTGTCCATCATGGAGATGATGTTTCATAGAACAGTTCACTTCACAGTGACAGGAGTGGATGGTAGAAGCTGTTCATATTATGGCAGGCCAAGAAGCAAAGAGCAAGGCTGGAACCAGAGTTGTATAAATTAACTGTGGCTATGTCTGTAGGTGATTATCTTGATTGTTAATTGATATAGGAGGACCCAGTCTAATGTGGACAATATAATTCCTGGACACATGATCTTGGAGAGTGTAAGGAAGATATCTGAATGTGGACCTGAGCAACCAGCAGGCAGTCTTCTTCTATGGTTTCTGCCTTCAGGTTCTGGCCTTGATTTTCTGCCCTGACTTCCTCCATTGATAGACTGTGACCTAGAAGTATAAGAGAAAATAAACACCTTCCTCTTGTATGTTGCTTTGGTCAGAATGTTTTCTTACAGCCACAGAAAGGAGATCAGAGAAAAATATTCTACATATTTGTGTATCATATACTTCATTCTCTTTTTTGTAGCAGCTGCATTGATATATAATTCATATACTGTATGTTTTAGCCACATAAGTGTACAATTGAATGGTTTTAAGGTTTTTTTTTTTTTTTTTTTGGTTTTAGTATGTTTAAAGGGCGAATCATCAAGTGAGTGCTGGAAACCAAACCCAAGTCTTCTGTAAGAGCAACAAGTACTCTAAACAGCTAAGCCAACTCTCCAGCCCATGGAGGATATTTTCTTGATAAAGGAGGGTCAGCCCAGACCAATAAAAGTGGTACCACCCAGTGGCATATTGCTAGGTGATATAGAAAGTAGGGTGGGCAATGATGAGGAGCAAGTCAATAAGCAGCACTTTTCCATGGTCTCTGCTTCACTTCCTGCCTCAAGTTCCTGCCTTGAGTTCCTGCCTGGCTCAAGTTCACATCCTGGCTTTCCTTCATAATGATCTGTAAGCTGGAAGAGGAAATTAACTCTTTTCTCTCCAAATTGATTTTAGTCGTGGTGTTTATCACAGGATTAGAAAACAAACTAACATAGAAATTAGTACCAGGATTTGAGGTATTTCTGTAACTGACCTGACCATCTTATTTTGGGAAGGATTATGGACAAAGACTGGAACTTTTGGCTGGAAAAAAATCATTAGGTGTATAGAATTTAATAGGCTATCGTGGGAGCTTGAATTCTGAGATATAGAAGATGCTAGAGACCTGGCTTTTGAAGTTTCAGAGAGGTGAAGCCATTTATGTGGTATCGTGAAGATGAATGTATAATTTTTGGTCAGCTGCAGATAAAGAATCCCCTGTGACTAACAAGAGACCAGAATCACTAAAGTGAAACGTTTGCATTACTGGAACACTGGCTAGCTGAGGCTGAGAAATCAGCAGTGATTAAGAGACCAAAATCCTTAAGTTAACACCTATTGGGGATATCTTTTCTGGGCCAGCATACAGAAGCTGTGGTTCAGGGGTGGAGGTGGGGTAGCACAAAAGCTGCATTGTATTCCGGAAGCTGAAATTGACAATGTTTAAGAATCTCCTAGGTGGTACTGGTTTTGAAGGCAGGAAAGGGTAATAAGCAGCAGTTAAGGCTTGAATTCATAGGAGGCTAAGAGAGGCCAATGGTGAAGGTGCAGCCCCAGTTGCAGTGAAAATCCCAGGATTGAAGCAGTCATGGAGAGAAGCTGAGGCTTTGCACCATGAGGCAGGGCACAATCTCCAAAGAGAACCAAGGAGGAGCTACTGGTGAAGGTTCAGTCTCAGTTGCAGTGGAGACCCCAGCATGTTGGAGATGCCAGGACTATGGGATGATTGCCAAGGACAGCAGCAACTATAGAGTGGAGTTAGCCTGTGCCTGGGAGACAAGATGTATGTGCTATGAATGGCAAAGTATGAGAGGTGGAGCTTCTCAAACATTAGGCACCCAGAAGACAATGACTGAATCCCAGATGCTGAATATATTGAACTACACGATTCAATCTACACTATTGAATTTTGTTTTCTGCTTTGATTATAACTATTCCTTGGTTCTTTACTTTTGAAGTAAGGAAGCATATAATTTATTTTTTATTTTATTTTATAAGAGTCCACAGTTGAAGGACTTTGGACATTTAGAGAGTTACTGTGTTATGAAAGATAACTTGCCATTTTATCTTTGAAATTCAGTTAACTTTATCTAAATTGAAAAATACCAATTCTTAAAATTGCTTTTAACATCAAGATCCTTTTGTCATTAAAAACCACCAGTATTTCTAAGGCAGAAATATTTATGTTAACAAAACCAGTTTTTACTTTGGAGTTTATTCTTTAAAGAAATTGTGGAGAATAGAGAGAAAAATAGGCTATTTATAGAAGATGTCTGCGTGTGTACTTAGGTACAAACTTGGTGACAGAATGGCTTCAGAACATGCTGACATCTCAGAAACAGGTCTCAAAGGCTCAGTTTTCTCAGATTCTAGCAATGCCTAAGAGCCTTCATCTTCAATCTTGGGAGCCAAATAATACTCTGTGTCCCATGTCAGCAGTTTTATAATCTACAAAAGGGGTGCCTCTGCAGATATAGTACAGTTGAGTGGCTTTTGTGAAAAAGTTCAGATACCTCAGTGCAAAAGTTAGCTGAACTGGCCCATTCATGTCTGTGGTTACAGTTTCCTGTCTTTACTAACATTACTTGTAGGGGATGTGGAGCTAAACCTGCTGGAGGAAGAAGTGGGATGGAGAGTGTGGTACCATAAGCTCAGGGAGTCCTGATCTACCCTACAATCTGACATGGCTCCTCCGCCACCCCAGGTGCACCAATGAGACAAGGCAAAGAACTCAAGTCCAGAGTAGTGAATGCTTCCCCTGTGTTCCATGGAAGTCTCCCCATGGAACTGGCCCCTCCCCTACAGGCTCATGAACACATGCATCAGATTCAGCTAAACAATGCAGGTTGTGCACGATGTGCCCTTGAATACATAAACATACCCTAATTGGCTAATATACTATATATAAAGTTGTATAATAAACAATAAAGTTAGATCTGCACCTCAAGGCTGGTTTCCAGAGTCTGAATCCTGGGCATCTTCATGGGCTCTGCCTCCACTTTCCTCCCATTTCGTGGTCTCTTGTTCTCACAATTACATGTTTGTGACAACTTAATGTTTCCATTTCCAAGCTGTCCATTTGTGGAAAACTTTACCCAGTCCTTTCCACAGGATATTACAACAGTATCTCCAATATGGCTAAGGTCTCTGCACATAAGGCACAAATTCCCCAGAAGGCTTTACTGCACAGCTGTACTCCTGTTCTGGAATTTCAAGTTGCTCAATATCTAAATACACTAATTTCATTTTATAGTCTCAAATTGATCTGGCACTTCAATACTAGTGCTAACGTATCAGCTTTATTTTCAGCCCTTAAGGTAATGATGTCTTCATTACCAGCATATTTTAATATTTTGGACATACTGGTGATGTTCACACCCATAGCCTGGTTGTGGCTACAGTAGTATGTGTTGAAGACTTCAGAGCTCAGGGTGGGCTACACCAAGGGGACTTGCAGTGAATCTATTCTCAGGGGGTTCACACCACTTAAGCTGTTGATTCAGCAGGTCTTGTTAATGAAGTCTTTGCATACCTCCAGCACCTTCTTCAGGATGGAGCCCTAGACCAGGGCTCAACATGCCTCAAACATGGTGGTGCAGTTGAAACAACTAGAAGTTAAATACTGACAGGAACAAGGACTGGCTGCTATGGTCTCCTGGGTCATGATGCAAAAGTGACAGTGGAAACCCAGACTGAATGACCAACTTGTACTATTAAGATGTTGAAATTTTAAAAGACTTTGAGACTTTTAGGGGCCAGGAGATGGCTCAGTGGTTAAGAACATGTACTGCTCTTGCAGAAGACCTCAGTTTGATTCCAGTACCCATGTTTGATACCTTGAACACCTGAACACATGCACACACACCCTCACATAGACATACACATGATTAAAAGTAAAATAAATCTTAAAAGAGATTGTGAGAACACCTGGTGGGCTGCCTATGAACCTACTCCAGTACCTCTGTTCTCCCAGACTCGATTCTCAGAGTCATCCCTAGCACTGCAACAGAACACCAGTTGCCACCCCTCCTCCCCACTCCATGCATCCCGTGGATCCCACAGACCATCCTTTCTCAGCTTCCCCTTCCTGCCTCATTTTATCGTCCCAATCCCCAATCCAGGCAGGTATCCTTGAAGACCAGGTAGGCTGCCTGTAGACCTTTTCCACCTTTTCTGTTTCCCCAGACCTAATTCTCAGGATTACCCCTAGTGCTGCAACCGATCATCTCCCACTGGCCTCCCCTTCACTCAGCCTCTGATACCAGTAGGAACTCCTGTGAACACACTGGCACAGAAGGCCAGTAAAACAGACAAAACAAACCCAAAACAATCCCTGAAAATACGGATAGAAAAAAGAAACCAAGGAACAAAGCACACACCTAACAAGGACAAACCCAGAAACCAACAGCTGACCTATAATCAACTGAAAACCAGATACCTCAATGCCATATTAAGAACTTGATAAATAACAGTCAGGGTAATATGTCTCCACCAGAGCCCAGCTATCCCACCATAGGCCCTGCATGTTCCAACATAGATGAAGCACAAGAAAAAGACCTTAAAACCAAATATATAAAGATGCTTAAAGAGGAAATGAATAAATCAATCCCTTAAAGAAATCCAGGAAAACACAAACAACTGGAAGAAATGAATACATCCTTTAACAAAAGCCAAGAAAACAAACAGTTGGAGGAAGCAAATTAAAGTGTTCAAGATATAAAAATGGAAATAGAAGCAATAAAGAAATCACAAGTTGAAGGAATTCTGGAAATGAAAAATTTAGGATTTTCAACAGAAACTATAACAACAAACTTCACCAACAGAATACAAAAGATGGAAGGCATTGAAGATACAATAGAAAAAAGAGATACATCAGTAAAAGAAAATGTTAAATTTTTAAAAATCCTGACACAAAACATTCAGGAAATCTGGTACACAATGGAAAAAATAAACATAAGAATAATAGGAATAGAAGAAAGTGAAGAGTCCCAGCTCCAAGGACCAGAAAATATATATTCAAAAAGCCATAGAAGAAAAATTCCCTCATCTAAAGAAGGAGATATCTTTAAAGGCACAAGAAACCATACAGAACACCAAATAGATTGGACCAGAAAAAAAATTCTTCTCTCCACACAATAGTCAAAACACTAGACACAAAGAACAAAATGAATATTAAAAGATGCAAAAGAAAAATACCAGGTAACATATAAAGGCAAACCTATTAGAATTACATCTGACTTCTCAATGGAGACTTTAAAAGCCAGAAGGGTTTAGACAGATGTACTAAGACTCTGGAAGACAACAGTTGCTAGGCCCGGACAACTCTACAGAGAAAAACTTTCAATCACCACGGATGGAGAAAATAAGATATTCCATAATAAAGTAAAATTTAAACAATATCTATCTACAAATCTTGCCCTATATAAGGTACTAGAAGGAAAACTCCAAACCAAGGAGGTTAATTACACCACAGAAAACATAGGAAATGAATGAGTAATCGTACTTCAGCAAAACCAAAAAAAGGGACATACCAGCACCACCAGCAGCAGCACCACCACCACCACCATCACCACCGGAACAACAAAATAACAGGCATTAACAATTTTTGGTCACTGATATCTGAAGTGGAAACGTAAGGGTTCTTTGGGAAGTCAGTTGTGTTGGATGGTGTTTTGCTGGGGCAAACACCTGAAGGAGTGTTTTCCTGAAGTGGACACAGGTGAAAGGCTAAGGCAGACTAGTGAAGGAATGTTTCGCTAAAACAGACACAAGAGAAAAGATATTCTACTAAAGTAAGCATGTGAAAGGACACATGATAAAAGATTCTTCACTAACAACACACATATATTGGTCCACCTTACATTGAGTAGTTGAGCTCCGTTTGCTGGGGCTTCATAGAAAGAAAGTCACCAAAAACCTTCTGGTGATGTGCTACAGTTTCTTGCTGCTTCCAAGGACTCAGGCTGATTGGCAGAGTGATGTCAGCTGAGACAGATGCACATGCTGAGGCATGACAAATGCTCAGACAAGACACATACTGAAGCAAGACACATGCAGAGACAAAACTCATGGAGAGAGAGAGAGGTGACCTTGGCTCACTTATAGAGCTAGCTGTACAATGCTTTGTGGGTCTTTTATCTTTTCTGATCTTCACTTCCCTGAGAGAGACACAGTTGAAAACTTCTCCTGGCATTCCTCCCTGGTCTCTCCTGCTGACTTGTGCTGAGGCTGAGACCTGGCTGTCTCTGCTAGGTCATGACACCACTACTGATTCCTGTTTGCTATTGTGACTCTACTGAACTAGACTACTGGTATATCTATGAAGTGTTTGCAAGTGGAGCGAGATGCCACTGCTAACCTGTGAACTGAACTGCCAATCTCCAGACAACACAGATGAGAATTGCTCCAAAATCCTTTCTAAACAGGTCCACTTCCCCAGATCCTTTCTGGATGGTGTATTGAAAAGGAGGTTAAGCGTTTAAAAACTATTGTTAAAAATAAGATTTAAAAAAATTAAAGCTACAGATATCCCTTAATATCAGTGGTCTCAATTCCCTCAATAAAATACAGATTAACAGAATGGATATGAAAACCGGATCTATCCTCCTGCTACATACAAGAAGCATGCCTCAACATCAAGCATAGACACTACCTCAGGGTAAAGAGTTGGAAAAAGATATGCCAAGCAAATGCACCCCCAAAGCAAGCTGAACTAACAAAATAGTCTTCAAAATTAATCAAAAGAGACAGGGAAGGACACTCCATAGTCATCCAAGGAAAAACAATCCACCAAGAGAACATTCCAACCCTTCTTTTTGCTTAGAGCTCTTTTCCCATTTTTCTTTTTCTTTTTTCTTTATTTAACCATTTTATTTATTTACTTTTCAAATGTTGTCCCCTTTCCTAGTTTCCCCTCTTCAACCCCCTCTCCCCCTCTCCTGCTTCTATGAGGGTGCTCCCCCACCCACCCACCAATTCCCTCCTCCCTGCCCTAGCATTCCCCTACACTGGGGCATCAAGCCTTCACAGGACCAAGGGCCTCCCCTCCCACTGATGTGAGATATGGCAATCCTCCGCTACATATGCAGCTGGGGCCATGAGTCCCTCCATGTGTACTCTTTGGTTGGTGGTTTAGTCCCTGGGATCTCTGGGGCATCTGGTTGGTTGTTCTTTGTATGGGGTTGCAAACATTTCGATCCTTATAACATCTATTCCCCAAACACAAGAACACCTGTGTGTTTTATAAAAGAAACACTACTATAACTTAAATCATACATTGGCCATACAAACCAAACGAACCTAACAGATATTTACAGAACATTCCACCCAAACACAAAAAATATACCTTCTTCTCAGCACCCACAGACCATTCTCCAAAACTGACCACATATTCTGTCATAAAACAACTCTCAATAGATACAAGAAAATTGAACTCCCTGCGTCTTAGCAAGCCACAATGGATAAAAGTTGGATATCAACAATAGAAACAACAGAAAGCCTGCAAGTTCATGAAAACTGAGCAGCTCTCTACTGAATGAAAATTAATGGATCAAGACAGAAGGAAGAAAGAAATTAAAGTCTTACTAAAATTGAATGAAAATGAATATGCAACATACCCAAATTTATGGGAAACAATGAAAGCCATGCTAAGAGGAAAGTTCATCTTCAGACATGAAAATGACTTTGGGCTAGGACAGGAAAGTAGGCTCAAATATTTTTGTCATCCTGATAAGCCCTCAGAAACAGTGATCACGGGAGTGTTCATGTAACTGGGTTTAATGCCTTGCTTGTTCTTTGACTATTTGTGTTTATTGTATTGCTTGTCCCTTGACTATTTGCATCTATTGTAGTTCCTAGTTCCTCAACCTAGAACTGACCTTAATACTTGCAAGTAATTAAAATGGTATAAAAGCAAAAAGGAGGAGGGGGCTAGGATAGGGGGTTCATTGGGAGGGGGAATGGAGAAAGGGGATAATGTCTGAAATGTAAATAAATAAAATATCCAATAAAAAAGAAAGTTCATACTACTAAATACCAATTAGCAACATAATAGCACACCTGAAAGTTCTAGAACACACAGAAGTAAGCACACCAAAGAGGAGTGGATGGCAGGATATGATCAAACTCAGTACTGAAATCAACAAACAGAAACAAACAGAACAACACAGATAATGAAAAAGAGTGTATTCTTTGAGATAATTAACAAGATAAACAAATCCATATCAAAACTAACTAAAAGATGGAGAGAGAATATCCGAATTAAAATCAGACATGAAAAGGGAACATAATAATTGATACTGAGGAAATCCAGAGAATCATAAAGACATAATTTAAAAACCTATACTCTACCAAATTTGAAATGTAAAAGAAATGGATCATTTTTTCCAACAGGTACCACTTACCGAAGTTAGTTCAAGATCAGATGAACAATTTATTTTTTAAATTAATTTTTATTGGATACTTTATTTACATTTCAGATGTTATCCCCTTTACCCATTTTCCCTCAAACCAGAAACTCCCTATTCCATCCCCCCTTCTCCTACTTCTATGAGGGTGTGTCCCTACCCATCCACCTACTCCCACCTCCCTGCCCTCAAATTCCTCCACGCTGGGACATCCAGCCTTCACTAGACCAAGGCCCTCCTCTTCCACTGATACCCGACAAGTCCATCCTCCACTACATATACAGCTGGAGCCATGGGTCCCTCCTTATGTGCTCCCAGGCTGGTGTTGAACACCCTGGGAGGTCTGGTTAGTTGGTATTGTTGCTCTCCCCATGGGGCCACAAACACTTTCAGCTCTTGCAGTCTTCACTCTAACTCCTCCATAGGGAACACCAGGATCAGTTCAATGGTTAGCTGTGAGCATCTGCCTCTGTATATGTCAGGCTCTGGCAGACCTCTAAGGAGACAGCTATATCAGGCTCCTGTCAGCATGCACTTCCTGGCATACACATCAGTGTCTGCCTTTGGTGACTGCACATAGGATGAATACCCAGGTAGACCAGTCACGGACGGTCCCTCCTTCAGATTCTAACCCATGTTTTGTCTCCATATTTATTCACATAAGTATTTTGTTACTCCTAAGAAGGACCAAAGCATCCACACTTTGGTCTTCCTTCTTCATGAGCTTCATGTGGTCTGTGAGTTGTATCTTGGGTATTGCGAGCTTTGGGGCTAATATCTACTTATCAGTGAGTGCATACCATATGTGTTCTTTTGTGATTGGGTTACCTCACTCAGGACGTTACTTTCTAGTTCCTTCCACTTGCCTAAGAATTTCATGAAGTCATTGTTTTTAATAGCTGAGTAATACTCCATTGTGTAAATGTACCACACTTGCTGTATCCATTCCTCTGTTGAAGGAGATCTGGGTTCTTTCCAGCTTCTGGCTATTATAAATAAGGCTTCTATGAACATAGTGGAGCATATGTACTTGTTATATGTTGGAGCATCTTCTGGGTATATGCCCAGGAGTGGTATAGCTGGGTCCTCAGGTAATACTATGTCCAATTTTCTGAGGAACCATCAGACTTATTTCCAGAGTGGTTGTATCAGCTTGCAATCTCACTGACAATGGAGGAGTGTTTCTCTTTCTCCACATCCTCACCAGCATCTGCTATCACCTGAATTTTTAATCTTAGCCATTCTGACTGGTGTGAGGTAGAATCTCAGGGTTGTTTTGATTTGCATTTCCCTGATGACTAAGGATGTTGAACATTTCTTTAGGTGTTTCTCAGCCACTCCAGTTTCCTCAGTTGAGAATTCTTTCTTTAGCTCTGAACCCCATTTCCAAATAGGGTTATTTGGCTGTCTGGAGTCTAATTTCTTGAGTTCTTTGTATATATTGGATATTAGCCCTCTATCAGATGTAGGATTGGTAAAGATATTTTCCCAATCTGTTGGTTGCTGATTTGACCTATTGACAGTGTCCTTTGATTTTTATAGAATCTTTGCAATTTTATGAAGTCCCATTTTTCAATTCTTGATCTTAGAGCATAAGCCATTGATGTTCTATTCAGGAACTTTTCCCCTGTGCCTAGGTATTCGAGGGTCTTTCCCACCTTCTCTTCTATTAGTTTCCGTGTATCTGGTTTTATGTGAAGGTCCTTTATCCACTTGGACTTGAGCTTTGTACAAAGACATAAGAATGAATCAATTTGCATTCTTCAACATGCTGACCTCCAGTTGAACCAGTACCATTTGTTGAAAATGCTGTCCTTTTTCCACTGGATGGTTTTAGCTCCATTGTTGAAGATCAAGTGACCATAGGTATGGGGGTTCATTTCTGGGTCTTCTATTCTATTCCATTGATCTTCCTGCCTGTCTCTGTTCCAATACCATGCACTTTTTATCACTATTGCTCTGTAGTACAGCATTAGGTCAGGGATGGTGATTCCTGGAGAAGTTCTTTTATTGTTGAGAATAGTTTTTCTATCCTGGTTTATTTATTATTCCAAATGACTTTGCAAATTGCTCTTTCTATTTCTATGGAGAATTGAGTTAGAATTTTGATGGGGATTGCTTTGAATCTGTAGTTTGTTTTCGGCAAGATGACCAGTATTACTATATTAATCCTGCCAATCTGTGAGCATGGGAGATCTTTCCATCTTCTGAGATCTTCTTTAATTTCTTTCTTCAGAGACTTGAAGTTCTTGTCATACAGATATTTCACTGGCTTGGTTAGATTCATACCAAGGTATTTTATATTATTTGTGACTATTGTGAAGGGTGTCATTTCCCTAATTTCTTTCTCAGCCTGTTTATTCTTTGAGTAGAGGAAGGCTACTGATTTATTTGAGTTGATTTTTATATCTAGCCACTTTGCTGAAGTCGTTTATCAGGTTTAGGAGTTCTCTGGTGGAAGTTTTAGGATCACTTAAGTATACTATCATATCATTTGCAAATAGTGATATTTTGACTTCTTCCTTTCCTATTTGTATCCCTTTGACTTCTCTTTGTTGTCTAATTGCTCTGGCTAGGACTTCCAGTACTATATTGAATAGGTAGGGAGAGAGTGGGCAGCTTTGTCTAGTCCCTGATTTTATGGGGTTGCTTCAAGTTTCTCTCCATTTAGTTTGATGTTGGCTACTGGCTTGCTGTATATTGCTTTTACTATGTTTAGATATGGACCTTGAATTCCTGATCTTTCCAAGACTTTTTCCATGAAGGGGTGTTGAATTTTGTCAAATGCTTTCTCAGCATCTAGTGAGATGACCATGTATGTTTTTTACTTTGAGTTTGTTTATATAGTGGATTACATTGATGATTTCTCTATATTGAACCATCCCTGTATTCCTGGGATAAAGCCTACTAGATCAGAATGGATGATTGTTTTGATGTGTTCTTGGATTCAGTTTGCGAGAATTTTATTGAGAATTTTTGCATCGATATTCATAAGGGAGATTGGTCTGAAGTTCTCTTTCTTTGTTGGGTCTTTGTGAGGTTTAGGTATGAGCATAATTGTGGCTTCATAGAATGAACTGGGTAGTGTTCCTTCTGTTTCTATTTTGTGGAAGAGTTTGAAGAGAGTTGGTATTAGGTCTTCCTTGAAGGTCTGATAAAATTCTGCACAAAAACCATCTGGTCCTGGGATTTTTTTTGGAGGGGGGGGAGACTTTTAATGACTGCTGCTATTTCTTTAGAGGTTATGGGACTGTTTAGATGGTTTGATCTGCTCCTGATTTAACTTTGGTACCTGGTATCTGTCTAGAAAATTGTCCATTTCATCCAGATTTTCCAGTTTTGTTGAGTATAGGCTATTGTAGTAGGATCTGATGATTTTTTGGAATTTCCTGGGTTTCTGTTGTTTTGCCTCCCTTTTCAGTTCTGATTTTATTAATTTGGATACTGTCTCTGAACCCTCTGGTTAGTCTGGCTAAGGATTTATCTACCTTGTTGATTTTGTCAAAGAATCAGCTTCTGGTTTTGTTGATACTTTGTATAGTTCTTTTTGTTTCTACTTGGTTGATTTCAGCCCTGAGTTTGATTATTTCCTGCTGTCTACTTCTCTTGGGTGTATTTGCTTCTTTTTGTTCTAGAGCTTTCAGGGGGGCTGTCAAGTTGCTAGTGTATGCTCTCTCCAGTTTCTATAATTTTGTTGATGATATTTACTGGCCCTTTAAGTTGGTAATCTTCACTTTCATCTATACCTATTATCCTTAGGTTTGGTCTTCTCATTGTGTCCTGGATTTCCTGGATGTTTTGTGTTAGGAGCTTTTGGCAATTTTGCATTTTCTTTGACAGTTGTGTCAATATTTTCCATGGTATCTTTTGCACCTGAGATTCTCTCTTCTATCTCTTGTATTCTGTTGATGATGCTTGTGTCTATGACTCCTGATCTTTTTCCTAGGTTTTCTATCTCCAGGGTAGTCTCCCTTTGAGATTTCTTTACTGTTTCTTCTTCCATTTTTAGATCCTGGATGATTTTGTTTAATTCCTTCACCTGTTTGGTTGTGTTTTCTTGCAATTCTTTGAGAGATTTTTGTGTTTCCTCTTTAAGGGCTTCTAGCTGTTTACGTGTGTTCTCCTGTATTTCTTTAAGGGAGTTATTTATGTCCTTCTTAAAGTCCTTTATCATCATCATGAAAAGTGATTTTAAATCTGAATCCCGCTTTTCTGGTGTGATGGGGTGTCCAGGACTTGCTATGGTGGGAGAACTGGGTTCTGATGATGATGAACCAGGCAGCTTTGGTTTCTGTTTCTCTTCTATTTGGAGTTCTTTGGGCTTCGTCTATGTTCATGGGCATCTCTTTCTTTAGGTTATACAAGTTTTCTTCTATAATTTTCTGTTGCTTATATTCTTGTGCTTGCCTTTAGCCATCTGGCTAACTCTAGCGTTATCTGCACTCACTGTTTCTGACTGGAGCCTGTCTCTCCTGTTATCTTGCTTGTGTCAGAACTCCTCAGAGTTCAGCTGTTTCTTTGATACCGTGATCCTGAGCTCCTGGGTAGAGGAGCTCCTGGGACTTAGGCTGCCTCTGGGATCCTGAAATCCTATGATCCTGGGTGTGTTAGTGTTCCTGGGATCCCAGCTTCCTCTGGGTGTTGTGGGATCAGGTGCAGAGCTATGATCCTGGACATGTTTGAGCTCCCGAGCTGAGTTTACTTTGAGCTTTGTATTCCTCAAATTTACAATCTTCTTACGCAGGGTTGGAGTATCCAGAGAACTGTTGGAATTGTACTGAATGCCCTGCAAGTGTCTTTGATTTTCCATTTTTATCTGGCATAACACTCTAGATGTCTTCTTATCCTTGAGCTCTGAACCTCTTCTCCAATGGTTTGAATAGTATTATAAAGAGTGTCAATTGTTTTTTCTAGATGTCTATCTAAGTCTTGAATGCTCAGATCATTGGCGGCATTTTTTTTTTTTTTTTTTGGCGAGGTGATTGACAAAGGCGGCTGTTTGACTTTTTATTTTTCAGGGCAATTGCAGAGGCAGTGGTGCTAGCTATTAATGTGGTCAGGGCTGCTGTAACAGCAGTGGTCAGGCCCACTGCTCTCTTGCTTCTGCTTGAAGTGTGACTCACTTTTTCCAGTATTTGTAGGTCTTTTTGGAAGGACCAAGGTCCTGTAATACTCACAGGCATAATACAGTGGCTGGTTGTTAGACCACTGTGGCAGCCATGCCAGATTTCAATACATTGGCACGGTTGGAAAGTGTGCAATCAATGCAACTTGCATTGAGTGCCGTGGAAGAAACAAAAGTAGGGTCTGTTTGTTTGTTTGTTTGTTTGAGACAGGGTTTCTCTGTGTAGTTCTGGCTGTCCTGGAACTCACTCTGTAGACCAGGATGGCCTCAAACACAGAAATCCACCTGCCTCTGCCTCCCAAGTGCTGGGATTAAAGGTGTGTGCCACCACTGCCCGGCAAGGGTATTATTTTGAGGTTCCATGGCTTCCACAGTACCTTGTCCTTGAGGATTATGGGGAACCCCAGTAGTGTGGGGTGGTGTTGAATTGTTGACAAAAAGTCTCAAAAAAGTCACCCCACCTCCAAAAAAAAAGCCCAGGGCCAGACAGCTTTAGTGCAGAATTCTATCAGACTTTCAAAGCTGAGTTAACACTAATACTTTCCAAATTATTTTATCAAGTAGAAACAAAAGAACATTGCCAAATTCATTTTACAAAAAACCACTGTTATCCTGATACCCAAATTACATAAAGAATCGACAAATAAAGAGAATTACAGAACAATTTTCCTTATGAACATAGATGGTAAAATATTCAGCAAAATACTTGCAAACTGAATCTAAGAACACATCAAAACAATCATCCACGATGATCAACTAGACTTCATCCACAAAAGAAGGAATGGTTTAAGATTTTTAAAAATCAATAAAAATAAAAAAATAAAAATAAAAAAATCACCATACAAACTGAAAAGGTAAAAAACACAGGATCATTTTATTAGGTGCTGAAAAATCCTTTGACAAAATCCAACACCTTCTCATGATAAAAGTCCTGGAGATATTAGGGATACAGGGTAAATACCTAAATATAATAAAGGCAATTTAAAGAAAGCCTATAGTCAACATCAAATTAAATGGAAAGAAACTCAAAGCAATTTTACTAAAACCAGGGACAAGACAAGGCTGTCTAATATGTCCATATCTATTCAACATAGTACTTAAAGTTTTAGCTAGGGCAATAAGACAACTGAAGGAGATCAATGGGATACACAGCGGAAAGGAAGAAGTCAGAGTATCATTATTTGTAAATGATGTGTTAGCATACAAAAGAGACCCTAAAAGTTCCACCAGGGAAACATTCCTCTATTGCTGATAGGTATGCATACTTGTACAACCACTATGGAAATCAATATGGTAGTTCCTCAGAAAATTGGGAATTGATCTATCTCAAGACACTCTTAGGCATATACCCAAAGGATGCTCCATTCTACCACAAGAACACTTGTTCAACTATATTCATTGTGGCTTTATTCATAGTAACCAGAAACTGAAAACAACCTAAATATCTATCAATCAGATTTTTAAAAAATGTGATACATTTACACAATGGAGTATTGCTCAGCTGTTAAAAAATCATGAAACTTGCAGACAAATGGATAGAACTAGAAATAAATCATCTTCAGCGAGGTAACCCAGACCCAGAAAGATAAATATGGTATGTTGTTCCGCGCCCCTTTTCGAGTCCCCTTTGCCCGCGAAAGAGACACGTGAGGCAGTGTTCGGGTAGTTACTACAGCGAGGCTTTATTCTTGTATCAGCTGAAGCAGAAGACACCAAGACCGGAAAAGGCACTGCTTATATGCACCCTAGAGTGGCATGTTCACTTCTGATTGGCTGTTCACTCATCACCCCATATTATGCCCCCCGGGGATGGGCAGTGGCTTGGCACACTTTTGCCTTTTGCACCTGCGCAGTTTAGTTGTTTACTTGTGGGAGCATCAGATGCCCGCGCCATCTTGTAATGGCGAATGCTATCACCACTCGCCTTGGCTCCTAACAGTATGTATTCACTTTTAAGTGGACATTAGCTGTAAAGTAAATGATAATCATGCTATAATCCACAGACCCAAAGAAGCTAGGTAAAGAAGAGGGCTCTAGAGGGGACACACGGATCTCTCTGGGAAGGGGAAATAGAATAGATTTTGAGTGTGGGGATGGGAGCAGGAGGGATCAGGTAGAGGGGGAGGGATAGAGGGAGAGAGCTCAGGAGGGGACAACTGGAATTAAAGGGCAATTGCAGGGAGGGCAGCGTGGCAACCTAGTGCAGTGGAAACTTCCTGTAATCTATAAGGGTGACCATAGTGAGGACTCCTTGTGATAGAGGATATGAGTCTGAACTGGACATATTTTGTAGCCAGTTCAGAGAGAGGTTGAGCTGGTGCCTGCATGGAACCTTCACCCCCACATTCTAGTCTCTTTAGTGCCAGAAGATACTTGGCAGACTACAGAAAGTATTTGGACACCAATCCAGCCACAAAACCCTCAAGTACAATCTGTCCTTCTGCAAGATGTCCTGGGGCAATAATGATGTAGAACTTTGTCAGTGGCCAAGCAATGTTTGGTTTAACTTAAGGCTTACTCCATGAGAGGGAGCTCACCCACCCCTGACACTGTCTGGATAGCCAGGAACTAAAGAATGGATAGCCCAGAGATCTAGCATAGAGTCAAATGAGACTGGAAAAAAAAATCAGTGAAGTGATTCCTAATGATATTTTGTGGTACTCATAGATTGGTGCCTTGTCCAGTCATCTCAGAGAGAGTCATCATCAGAGAGACTTTGTTCAGAAGCAGATGGAAATGGGTGCAGAGACCCACAGCCAGACATTATATATAAAAAGAGTCTAAGTTGTAGGTGTCCATTGGGTCCCTCCCCTTGGAGCACTGAGAACTTCATGGAAGATGGGAAGGAAAGATTATAGGAGTCAGAGGGCATGGAGGACTCTAGGAGAACATGGCCCACTGAATCAAGACAGGGCTTATATGGGCTCACATAGACTAAAGCAGCAAGCACAAGGCCTGCATGGGTCTGTACCAGGTCCTCTGCATATGTGTTATGTGTGTTAGCATGGTGTTTTTGTGGGACTCCTAACAGTGGAAATGAGTATGTCTCTGACTCTTTTGCCTGCTCTTGGGACACCTTCAATTTTGGTTTGTGGGAGAAGTAGACATGTTCCACTGTACACTTGTGGTGATCAGAAAACAGCTTGAGGGAGATAGTTTTCTCCTTCCAGCATGTATATTTCAGGGATCAAATTCAGGATGTTCTTGTTGGCAGCAAGTGCATTTACTTGCTGACCCATCTTGCCAATCCTACTTGAGATATCTCTAACTTAGGGTTGTTATGAAAAAAGATACAAATATACTAATAGCCTTTGTGGATATATATACACATACACATTTTTGGGTAAATATATAAGAGTAAAAATTATTGTGTGATAAAGTAAGTAGGTATAACTTTATAGGAAAACCCAAAACTCCTTTTCAAATTATCTTCAGTAATATTTGATATTATTAATTTTTCTTTATTGTTCCAGCTTCTATGCAGTTATATTGTGCTTTAATTGACATTTCTCAAAAGACTATATATTTTGCATCTCTTTTGTTATTGATGATTTATGTATGCTCTTGTGTTAAGTTTCTGTTCAAGTTCATTGGCCATTAAAATAGGCTGTTCAGAGACTGAAGCAGCATGCACAAGTTGTGCATGAGTCTACATCAGGTCCTTTGTATTTCTTTGGATTCCTGAGTGTGTGAACAAGTTGATCTCTGATTCTTGTGCCTTTTCTTAGGATCTTTTCCTTCTATTGGTTTTTCTGAGTTGGTGAAAACTCTGAAGTGATAGATTTCTGAGGTGATAGATTTTATTTTATCTTATTATAGTTTAGTTTGTTATATTGTATTATTTTCTCTTAGAAGCTTGTTCTTTTCTAATAAGAGACAAAAAGGAAATAGATCTGGGTGAGAGGGAAGGTGGGGAAGAACTGGGAAAAATAGAGGGAGGGGAACCATAATTAGGGTATATCATGTGAGAAAAGAATCTATTTTTAATAAAAGGGAAAAATAAGCTGTTTTTCCTTTGGCTATTCATTCACATATCAGGGTTCTTGGATGATCTTATTTTCAAGGCCAGATAATATTTGTTGTAGGTAGCTGTCATGTACAATGTAAAATGTTTAGCATTGTCTCTGGCTTTACCTACTAGGAAACACCAGACACTTCGCTCATTGTGATGGCCACAAATATATCTATACATGGCTGACTATCCCCAAGATTAAAAAATTACACCCAACTGAGAACCAATGGTTTACAGAGATATATATTCAGAATAAAAATATTTTTCAGGCATATTTCTTATACAATTTCATTCCAGTCTGTGGCATTCTTTTAAATTTTGTCAGTGATGCTTTTTAAAGGACAAAAAAGAAAGTAGGTAATAAGCTTGAAAGTCAATGGCATAGGAAAGGATTTTCCAAATGCTGATGGCACAGGTATTAAGAACAACAATTAATTAATAGAATTTCTCAAAGCTAAATAGCTTCCTACAGCAAAGAACATCATCATCTGGGCAAAGTGGCAGCTTAAAAAAATATACATCTGATTGATAGAGGGTTATTATCTAGAATACATGAAGAACTTAAAACTCTCAAGAAAACAACTCAATTTAAAAATAGGGCATGAAACTAAATAAGGTTTTCAAAAGATGAAACACACGTGGCTGAGAAACAACTTTGAAATTTTCCAGGATAACACAAATTAAAAGCACTTTGAGATTTCAACTTACCTCATTCAGAATGTCCAAGACCAATACAGCAAATCATAGCATGAGCGAGTGAGCATGTAGAGAAAGGGGAATACTTATTCATTGCTTGTGGGAGTACAAAAACTGTTACAGCAAGTATGGAAATCAGTGTGGAGGTGTCTCAGAAAGTGGAAAACCAATCTTCCTCAAGATCTAGATATACCACTCTTGGGAATAAAATTTTACATCTTAGTACACAGATACTTACTCAGCCATGCTCATTGCTGGTCTGTTCACAATAGCAAGACTTTGGAAAAGCTCTAGATGTCCATCAATTGATAAGTGGGATAATGAAAATGTGTATTTACACAAAGGTACATTATTCAGCTGCTAAGAACAGTGAAGTTATAAATATGTATAAGGAATGGATCTAGTCAATTATCCTGACTAAGGTATCCCAGAACCCCAAAAGTTGCATTTTTCTTGTATATGGATGATGCCCTTTAAGTTTTCCATATATGTGCTTCAGTCTGAACTACAGATATCAGGTCCCTAGTGAGGGACCAAGAGAGAAGAAGGAATCTTCCAAGGAAGGGGTAATAGAATATAATGTTATGAAGAGACAAATGGGAAACTAGTATAGGAGGATTAAATGAGGAGAGAATGTAGTGGCACAGTTAGGAGGGAATTTGGGGAGGAACAACTAACACAAAAGGCCTTTTGAGAAGCCATATAGAAACCTACTTCTATAGAAGCTTTCTATATTATTATATTATAGGAAAGTAATTTAAGTAGAATTGCCATATAATGGAAGAGACATTGCCCCCAAAAAGATATCTTATACCTCCAAATACAACTTCTAGTACCAGAAATAGGTTACATCATGTAGAGTCATTGAGTCATTGGCCTAAAGGATCTCATATACTTCCCCAAACATTACAGAGTGTTGCCAAGGCTGGTGGTTATTTTCCACAACATTTTGGGAAGGTCCTATTGCTGAAGACACAACTTACTTAAGTCATCAAATATGGAGAAATTGAGCTCCTTCATCCCCTAGGGACTACCATCCATAGTTCTAAATGTACTCTGGACCCTCCCAGAGGAAAAAGGTAATCATCAAGATCACCTAGCTATAAACCTTGTGACCTTAAAAAAATGACCTGCCTGCAAAATGCCCTAGTGCAATAGTGGCACAAATATTATGAAAGTAACAAACACATTTTAAATAGATTTAAGGCACATACCATGAGATGGAATCCAATCCCTGAAGCTGCTAAAGTGAGAAACTTACACTATACCTAGGGCCAAAACTATTTCTGTTATTTTGCTGAAGGAACATAGCAATAAAATAACTTCTAACAACTCATTGCTACACTCAACCTTCATTAGAGACACCTTTTCTTTTAGTGGTTAATAATCAACACAGAGAATCACAACTGGACAATTCACAGAGTGAGAGACCTCAGAGCACTCAACTCTAAATTGGATGTCTTGATCAAAGCTCTCTCTTTAAGACTCAGGGATCTATGGAGAAGAGGAGGCAGAAAGATTATAAGGGCCAGACATGGTAGATGATTCCAAAGAAACAACATCTTTCAGACACAACAGGAACCGATACACATGAACTCACTCACAGAGCCTGTGAAAATACACACAGGATCTGTCTTATTTCTAAAACCAAAGTCCCAGCACTGAAAAGTGGAGATGAATACAAAGTCCCACCCCTAACCAACAAACTATTTGCAATTGATGCCTGCTGGGAGAGGAAAATTAGATTTCTCCAATGGAGTGTCGCTCAAGATATCTCCTATACACCAGGACAATGATGTGATTGACCAAAATGGAATAGACGCCATGTGGGTTTTTTTTGTGGGCTTTTTGTTTCATTTTGTTTTGTTTGCTTTTTTGTCTTGTGTTTTGTATGTTTTCTTTGTTTGACTTTTTTTGAAAAAGAGGGGGAGAGATACATATTAATTTAGAGTCATATATACTTGGTTAACTCATGTATCAAAGAAGGAAGTACATGTAAATGAGAAATACTTATAATCAATGCTAACAATAATGATTTGCATCAGAATGTGTAGAGTGCAGCAAATGAGGATTGTACATAGAAATTTATAGTAGTAAATATACTCTTAATACAAAGATAGCATTATGAGTTATACATAATATGCCAAACATAAGCAGTTAGAAGTGCAATAATAAAACAAACCCAAGGTAACCTGGCATGTGTCTTTAACCTCAGTACTTGACAGGCAGATGTAGGTGGAGCTTTATGAATTTGAAACCAATCAGGTCTACATAGTAAATTCCAGACCAGTCAGGGATACATGATAGGACCTTGTCTCAAGAAAATAATCCGGTGAAATTAGAACAAAGGAAACATTAAATAGAAGAGTGAGAACCTAGTAAAAAGAGAAAAAGGAACTGTAATAAAGTAGATTTAGGGAACTCCAATATTGGTATTTCAAAGGATTGGCTTTTTGAAAATAAATAATTTTGACAATGCTAATAAATTCATAAAGAAGACAGGTAAAAGCAATGAAAATCCACAACTAGAGTATCTAAGTGTAAAAGAAAGCAAAACCAATTTGTTATTACCATGAACTATTTTATTCTGATAAAGTTGAAACTTTAAACAAATTAGATACTAATATACTAGTGGATATTAGCTATAAAATATAGGATACCCACGCTTTACTCCACAGACCCAAAGAAGCTAAACAAGAAGGAAGGCACAAGCAAGGATTCTTGAATCTCACTTATAAGGGGGGAATAAAATAGTTATAAGAGGCAGATGGAGAGAGGAAAAGGTGGGAGAGGGGATAGGAAAGGGAATGGGAGGTTTAACAACAGGTTTGGGGAGGGACAATAGAAGTGACCAGATGGCCATGAGAATGAATAGAAATCTGCAACTGACAGGGATGGGAAGATAGGGGTCATCTTCAGGGCATGACAGAGACCTGGGATAAAGAATGCGCCCAAGAATCAATAGGGGTGGCCTTAGCTATGACTCAGCATTAGGGTTATGGAACCAGGCATGAACCCTGGTGGAGTGATAGGGACACCAACCCACACACAAAACTTTCAACCCAAAATTTGTTCTGTCTATAAGAAATGCAGGAACAAAGATGGAGCAGAGACTGAGGGGATGGCCAAGTAATAACTGGCCCAACTTGAGACCCATCTTATGGGCAAGCACCAATTCCTGAATGATACTGAATGATACTCGGTTATTCTTTCAGATGGGAGCCTAGCATAACCATCCTCTGAGAGGCTCCACCCAGCAGCTGGCTGAAACAGATGCAGAGGCCCACAACCAAACATTGGACTGAGCTTGGGAACTATTATAGAAGGATAGGGGGAAGAACTGTGGGCCCCAAAGGGAATAGAAACTCCACGGGTATAGTTTTCTAACCTAGACCCTTGGGGCTCCCAGATACTGAGCCACCAACCAAAGAGTATACACAGCTGGGTCTTCATGTAGATCCCCCAACAACTGAAGTAGGGACTATCTCTAAAGAGGTTGCCTGTCTATAGAACCCATTCCTCTAACTGGGCACTCTTGTTTGGCCTTAGTGGGATTGGATGTACCTAGCCATGCAGAGACTTGATATGTCAGGGTGGGGAGATACTCAGGGGAGGCTTGCACCCTCTCAGAGCAGAAGAGAAGGGGGGGAATGTGGAGGAGGGACTGTGAAAAATTATTTTTAAAAAGAATAATTAAATAAATGTTTTTGCAAAAAACTAGAGTCTCTACTGAGAAATGCTAAAACTTTGTGGAGATACATTAAAGATATCTACTTTCCTGAATTACAAGACATGGTGTTATAAATATATGGATGATCTGTAAATTCATTATAGTTAAACCCAGAATTCCAATACACACTTTGGGAGGCATGAAAAGTTGATTCTAAAAGTTATACCAAAGTACAAAGGGCCAAGCTTAGCAGCTGATACTTATTATGCAGGGCAGATTGCAGTTTTCTAATATGATATTAAATGCTTACATGTATTCACTTGTTTAATACTCACAATAATCCTGAATAGTCAGTATTATTTTGAGTCAATTTTGTATATGACAAAACTGAAGCGCAGAAAGGCTGTCATTTGTCCCAGTTCATGTAACCAATAAACAGTAGAACTAGAACTCAAGTCCAGGAAATTTGGCTCTAGATTTTACATTCAAACTACATTGTAGATGATTTGAATAACAATGAGCAACATAACATTTGCTCTTCCTGATATCAGTATGTATTACAGAGTTACGGTGAATAGAAAAGGTGATTTTGTTGCACAATAGACAGATGGGACAATGCAGCAGAATGCAGAACACAGAAATAGACACAAGAGACCAATCCTAGCAAGGAAGCTATAATTAAAATTCATTCAGCCAATGTTTATGAAGCATACACTATGTGGTAGGTCCTCAAAATACAGCAACATATCAAAGTGTATCTTCCCTTCTTGTTTACCTTCTTTGGGTTTGTGGAGTGTATCGTGAATATGCTGTACTTAATGGCTAATGTCCACTTATAAGTTAGTACATACCATGTGTGTTCTTTTGGGACTGGGTTACCTCACTCAGGATATTTTCAAGTTCCATCCATTTGCCTGCTAATTTCATGAAGTCATTGTTTTTAATAGCTGAATATTATTCCATTGTGTAAATGTACCACATTTTTTTGTATCCATTCTTCAGTTGAAGGTCATCTGGGTTGTTTCCAGTTTCTGGCTATTATGAATAAGGCTTCCATGAATACAGTGAAGCATGTGTCCTTGTGATATGGTGGAGCATCTTTTTGGGTATATGCCCAGGAGAAGTATAGCTGGGTTCTCAGGTAGAACTCAAATTTTTTGAGAAACCACCAGAATAGTCATGGGAGCAAGAAGAATGGAGGGATCTGGTTGGGAGAGCAGACAGAGAGAGGGAAAGGGGGCAGGATCAGATATGGGGGGAGGAGACAGGAGAGAAGCCCAGAGGGCCAGGAGAATGAATGGAAATATGCAGCTGTGGAGGTGGGGGAATCTCTAGGAAGTCCCAAAGACCTGGGTTGTGGAGAGGCTCCCAGGACTCAATGTGGAAATGCTCAACAGTGCAGGTATGGAGACTACCTCTAGTAGTCAGGACCCCCTGTAGAGGGATGGGGACACCAACCCACATACAACCCAAAATTGCTCCTATATAAATAAAATGCAGGGACAAAAATAGAACAGAGACTGAGGGGATGGGATATATCCCATGGATGGGCCATCTCTGACACTATTACTGTTGCTATATTGTGCCTGCAGACAAGAGCCTATCATGGCTGTCCTGTGAGAGGCTCTACCTAGCAGCTGAGTGGGACAGATGCAGAGATACTTACAGCCACACATTGGTCTGAAGTCGGGGACCCCTATGGAACTGAAAGGGATGGCAATGCCACAGGACCAACAGTGTCAACTAACCTGGACCCCTGGGTGCTCCCAGAGAATGAGCCACCAATCAAGGAACATACATGAGCTGGTCCAAGGCCCCTGGAACATATGTAGCAGATGGATGCCTTGTTTGGTCTTAGAGGATGTGCCTAATCCTGTAGAGACTTGATGCCCCAGGGTCGGGGTAGGGCACCCTTTCAGAGGCTAAGAGAAAGGGGGTGGAGGGCAGAACTCTGCAAGGGGGAACAAGAGGGGGCAGCAATTGGGATATAAATAACAAAAATAATTAACAAGGTTTTAAAGAGTATAGCCTCTCCTTTCACCAACTTTACATTCTAGTGAGAGACCACAGAAAACAAACAAGCAAAGGCTGTAATAAAAGCAATTTGTAGTAATAAAGTCCAGCAGGGAGCAGTGTGCTCAAGAGAAACCTAAAGAACCACGTGGAGCATATTAGACATTGCTGTAAGAGATTCTGAAGCAGTTGGGGGACTGGATAATTTCAGAGATCTGGAAAGGTGCCATCAATGGCCTTGCTTCTTTACATGAGGATTGGCTGAAGCAGGTGGTGCTGGAGAAACAGCAGGCCTGATTTTTGCAGTGGCCAACAGCCTCTACCTTGATGATCTGCTTGTGAGCAGACGTGCACCCTGAAAAGCAGCCTAGAATTTTTCGAGGCACTGACCAAGTGGTAATGGGCGGTGCAGGGAAGTGAACAGTGCTATTTTCCATCACTGAAGCTAACGGTTTGTAGGTGAAGTATAGTAGTCATTCAGGATATCTGGGTTGGTTTTTAAATCAAGGCATTCTATGGCATCTAAATACAAAATGGCAATGTTATATATGAAGCCACTAAAACTCCCAAAAGACTACATTCAGGCTTTTTTTCTGATCACACAGATTTCTGGGATAGTATTGTGTAAGGGACATCAGCTATAGTTGCCATCCTTTTCTTCAACATACTCTTCTCATTCCTAACTTTATACTCCATGCAATAATCTTCTGTGTATTTATAGTACTATAACTTAAATATCCTGTCTGTGGGGTGATTGCTACCACAGTCAGAATAAAAAGACAGACCTCCACACTTTCTGGTCATAGATGTTCCCAAAGTAGAATTTTGTACAATGTTTTTATTTATCGAGGAACTAAATGAAAATGGGGATGGTAATGATGGCACTTATCTTGGAGGATGGTACGTAATATGAATGAACACATAACAAAAGTTTCAAAGCAATGCGTAGGAGCCAGGCATGGTGGCATACACCTAGTATAGCAGCATTCACAATGTCAAGGAAAGAGAATCACAGCAAGGCTGTATCTAAACAAAACCAACCATCTATGGCTAAAATCGCCCTTCTTATTCCACCACCATTCACACTACAGAGCATCATGTTGTTTGTTTTTCTTTAATGTGTCACATGTATGGTTTTTGTATATAATCAATATGCATTATAATGTTTTGACAATTTCATACATGTATATAATACATTTGAATGATTTTCCCCCATTATTTTCTCTTGTCATCCCCCCTACCAGCTTAGCTCCTAATAGTTCTTCAACAATGGGTTTATTTGTACGGGAGTATGAGGTGTTATTTACTGGAGCATGGGCAACTTACCAGTGACTACACCACTAAAAAATGTCATCTCTTCTCAACAGCCATTACTGTCAATAGCTCCTCAGAGAAGAGTTGGGCTTCATAAGTCCCTCCATACCCATAAGGTAATGTTGGCAGGCCCCATCTTGTGCAGCTTTCGTGCAGATAACCACAGAGGCAGTGGTTCCTGAGGACAATGGTCGTGCCATGTCTCGAAGTCAGCATTCCACAGCACTCCTCCCCATTCTTGACTCTTATTCTCTCTGCTCCCTCTTCTGCAATGTTCCCTATGCCATGGAGGGGATAATATAGATGTCTCATTTACATTGGAACACTCAAAAGTCACTTATTCCACAGCAAATACTCACTTTTCTATCTGAATATATTGCACATTTAACATTAGTGCCAATATGAAAAAAGACACCAGAATGTGATGGTGCGAGCCCATCGTTTCAGCACTTAAGAGGGTGGTGAGGTTGCAGAATCTCTAATTTTAGACCAGCTCTGGGCTATATAACAGGCCTAGGAAGGAAGGAAAGAAATGAAAGAGGAAGAGATGGGAGGAGGGAAGCAGGCAAGTGGATGTACTGCTTTTAGCTGTTTTGTATTCTGAAAATGTTCCTACAGTTATCCTTTTAGCCCAAATGCATCTTGAAAGTGTTTCCAGAGCATGTAATTTAGATTTTTGCATATAATTTCACCATTTTTGTTACAAATACAATGCTGAAAAAAATAGAAGAAAAACGGAATTAAAAAGTAGCTACTAGATCATTCAATATAAAAAGACTACTGAAGTTAATACATTCTAATAATTACACCATCAAGACAAGTCATTAGACAGTGTTATATGCTGAATCATCTAGCATTGTTTTTTTTTTTTAAATTGTAGTGATGTAAAACAACTAAGGAAAAAGCAGACATTCAGCCCAGGCTAGACATTTAACATCCTTAACTATACAATTTCTCACACCAGAACCAGTAAAAGGGAGGGACAGGAGTGGCAGTAAAGCTTAATCTTTGAAGACAGATTTGTCAGGACAATAGTAAAGCTCTACCTATGAGCAGAAAGTTTGAAGTCTTGTTATTGTTATTACATCTAATGGCAGTAACTATATATATATAGATATTAGCCCAATGGCTGTATACTTCATCTTGCTTGATAGAAGCCAGGGGAGCCAAGGGATCAATCTAGATAACTTAAAAATCTCTTTCTTCCCTCCTCCATCAATAACTAATGAATCTAGAAAGAAGTGGGTTACCTTACTCGGAATAGGAATAACAGCTGTTTCTAGCTCCACCCATTTACCTATGAATTTCATAATTTCATTTTTCTAAACAAATGAATAATATTGCATTGCATAAATGTACCACATTTTCACTATCCATTCATTAGTTGATGGAGATAGCTGTCTCTATTTCCTGACTGTTGTGAATTGAGCAGCAATGAATGTGGATGTGCAAGTATCTCTGTAGTAGGATATAAAGTCTTTTGGGTGTATGCTAATGAGTAATATAGCTGGATCATGTGGTACATCTATTCTCAATTTTAAAGGTATCTCCACACTGATTTCTTTAGTTGCTGTAGCACTTTTCAGTCTCACCAGCAGTTAAAACATGTTTTCCTTTTCCTGCATCCTCACAGTTTGGGCTGTTATTTGTTTTATTAATCTTGGCTATTCAGACTAGGTTAAGAGAAAATCTCAAAGTCGTTTTAATTTACATTTCCTTAATGGCCAAGGGTGTTGAATATTTTTTTTAAAAAATTCTCAGCCATTTGTATTTTATCTTTTGAGAATTACGTTTAGTTCTATGCCCTATTTTAATTGGCTTGTTTCTTTCCTTGATACTTAATTTTGAGCTATTTATACATTCTAGATAATAATTCTCTGTTTAATGAGATTATTCTCATTCTTTAGGCTTCCTCTTCACTTGAGTGATGGTGTCCTTTACTATACAGGAAATTTTTAGTTTTATGAGGTTCCATTTATTAAATGTTGGTCTTAATGCCCATGTTATTGGGGTTCTGTTCCGAAAGTCCTTTCCTGTGACACTGAATGCAAACACACTCTTTACTTTCTCTTCTATCAGATTCAGGGTACTTAGCCTTATGTTGAAGTCCTTGAATTATTTGGGTTTTGTGTAGAGCAAGAGACAATGATCAAGTTTCATATTTGTTCAGATAACTATCTAATTTTACAGGGCCAGAGAGATGGCTCAGCAAATAAGATTGCTCTTCCAGAGGTCCTGAGTTCAATTCCAGGCAACCACATGGTAGCTCACAACCATCTATAATGGGATCTGATGCCCTCTTCTGGTGTATCTGAAAACAGCTATAGTGTACTTACATACATAAAATAAATAATTCTTTAAAAACAAACAAACAAACTAACTAATTTTACCATCATTTTTTGAAGATGGTGTCTTTTTTCCAATGTGTATTGTTGTGTTCTCTGCCAAAAATCAGGTTGGGTAGGCAAGTGTGGGTTTTGTATGTGGGTCCTCTATTCTATTCCATTGGCCAATGAGTCTGTTTTTAAATGAATACCATGCTGTTTGTGTTACTATATCGCTGTGGTATAATATGAGGTAGTGATGCCTCTGGTATATTTTTCCTTGTTGTTTAGGTGTTTTTTGTTTTGTTTGTTTGTTTTGGTGTAGGGGTGGGCAGTTCTGTTCGTGTATGTGTGTGTGTGTGTGTGTGTGTGTGTGTGTGTGTGTGTGTTTCTCTATATGAAACTTAAGGTTTTCTTTTCAATTTCTGTGAAGAATTGAATTGGAATTTTTATGGAAACTGCATTCAATATGTAGATTGCTTTTGGTAGTGTGGACATTTTCATGATAGTAATCCTGACAATCCCTGAGCATGTAAGTTCTTTGCATCTTCTGGTATGGTCAAAGACATTTTTTCAATGTCTTAATGTTTTTGTAGTACAAGTATTTCATTTCTTTGGGTAAGTTTATTCCAAGATGTTTTTGATATTATTGAATTGACCCCTACCCTTAATTATAGAGAAACTGTAACATAAAGATATCAAGTTACTAGCACATATTGGGGAAAGAGTTGGGTCTGTATTTGATTTCAGGCAGCCTTTCCTGGGAGTCTTTTATCTTAACAACTTCACTGGTATAGTAGGCTGCTAATTGTTTTCTTTTCTACTTAAGAAAATTGCCATCAGCTGGAGAAACAGACTCAGGAAAAAAAGGGGAGCATGGATCCTCTGGGGACAAAGTAGTGTACAACTTTTAGAGTACTAACATGTTCGTTGATATTATACTTATGTAAAATTGCCTTCAAAGTTTCATATATGCAAATAATAAACATAAATTTAATGATAAAATGTATTCAGTAGCCAACAGCAACACCAAACATAGAGTAAAGAAAAGAATAAAATTCAACTAAATTTACTTTTTTATTATTGTGATAAAATGCCAGGACCCAAAAGAACTTATTGAAGAAAGAGTTTATTTTGGCTTCTGGTTCCAGAGAGAGAGAAAGAGAGAGAGAGAGAGAGAGAGAGAGAGAGAGAGAGAGAGAGAGAGAGAGAGAGAGAGAGAGAGAGAGAAGGGAGGTATGGCATGACAGCAGAAGCAAGGAGCTGGATTGTCACATCCTTATCCACACACAGAAAGCAAAGAGAGAATGGGGGAAGGGTGCAAGCATAATTAGTAGGATGAGGCTCTAAATCTTCAAAGACACCCCTCCCACTGACATACTTTCTCTAACAAGGTTGCACCTTCTAAAGTTTTCACAGTCTCTCCCAAGCAGGGTTTTGGGATATGAGCCTTTGGGGGATATTTTTTGTTCATTTAAACCACCATAGGTAAGATAAAATAAAACTCTTTGTTTCTGAAGCTGGAAACTGAATCTAGGACTTTGTACATGCTAGGTAAATGTTCTACCACTACCACAGTACCAAGTATAAAATAGGGTTCTAAAGATGTACTCTGTTCTTAAATAAAAAGACTTAATATTATGAATACTGTCCATTTTCTTATAATCAGCCTACAAATTAAAAACATTCTAAAAATTCTAAGCATTTTGAGAGAACTTGTCTGAAGGAATAATATTAAAAATCAACAGGGATATTTTGAGAACATCAAGAGGACTTACCCAATAACGCATTAAAATTCATTATAGAGCTACAAACAGGGTGGAGAGACAGCTTAGCCATTAAGAGCATATACTGTTCTTACAGAGAACCTGAGCTTGATTTCCAGCATCCATGTTAGACAGCTTTTGATCAGGTATCTTTTTCTGGCCTCCAAGGTACATGACTCACATACATACTTACATATATATACATATATATGTATATATATATATATATATACATATATATATTAGTAAAAGAATTGTGTTTTCTGTGTATAGTATTTTTCTGGTCAAAACATTTATTTTTTAATTATTAAAACATTTTAAATATATGTATGTATATTTAAAAACTTTTTTAAAGCTACAGTTATTAAATATTGTAATATTATCCCAAGAATAGAGATAGTTCACTAGAATCAGAACAAAAAATCCAGAAATAAATTCCAAATGTAAATTTATGGTGTTAAAGGACTCATTGCAAGTTACAAGAGAAAATAAATATTGCTACACATACACACACGCACATACATACACACAATAGTTAGTTAGTTAGTTAGTTAGTTAGAAAATATATAAATCTACAGTAATGCCTTGCTTCTGTGCCACACAAAACTTTGTTATAACAATGGACAACATGAGAAAAACAAATCAATAAAAGCAGCAGAATAAAGTGTAAGTGAGCGTTTTTATAATCTCAGGGTACCAGAGGCCTTTGGGGGCATGATATGAAATGCACAAGCCATAATGAGAAGATTGACAAATTTGACTACATAAAAATGGAAATTTCTCCATATAGCAGAACATGTCATAAACAAGATTGAAAGACAAACAAAATGTTTAGAAAGAGCGGGTATGATGGACAAGGTTTTTTTTATCACACAAACTATTAACAATGTATAAATATTCCAATGGAAAAGTGGACAAAAGACACAAATAGGAAAATCACTAAAGAAAAACACACATGCTCAGTAAAGCGCTGAAATGCTGTTCAACATCACTTTTAAGCAGATAATTGAAAATAAACACAATGATGGACTTTATCATGTTTGGGTTATGGGATATTTTAAAGTAATCTTTGTCTTCTAGAACAGCTTTATGTTTCTAGAAAAAAAATTACAGAGTGTTTTAGCTAGGGTTTCCATGACCAAGGCAACTCTTATAAAGGACAATATTTAGTTGGAGCTGGCTTACTGGTTCAGAGGTTCAGTCCACTATCATCAAGGTGGGAAGTATGGCAGCATCCAGGCAAAGATGGTGCTGGAGAAGGAGCTGAGAGTTCTACATCTTGTTCCAAAAGCAAACAGAAGACTGGCTTTCACGTAGCCAGGAGGAGGGACTCTCAAAACCTACCCCCACATGATACACTTCCTCCATCAAGACTACACCGCTTAATAGTGTTGCTCCTTGGGCCAACCATATTTAAACCACCACACAGGGTTCCCATATACCCCAAACCCAGTTTACCTCATTATTAATATGTTACATGAGTATATTATGTTCATTAAAATGATTAGCTAGTAAAAACTTTATTGCTAAAGTTCATAAGAATAAAAAGGGCGGACATGGTTGCTCCTAGGGGTGTGGTGAGGAGGTTTACTGTAGATAAAAGGGAGAGCATAGCCAGAGGCAGAGGCATCTGTGAGAGTCCAGAATGAACATGACCCTGAGCCTGGCCATGTGAGGAGAGGCAGGACCTGGAGAGGGGAAAGCCAGGAAACCAGGACACCAAGAGACTAAGAGAGTAAAGGGTAAAACAGGACAGGCGTAGCCAAAATGGCTGGATTATGTAGGAAAGAATGCTTGGGGAAGGTCAAACCAGCCCCTGAGCTGGAGAGTTTAGGGTAGGGGTCAGTGAATGCTAGCCACACCCTTTAACAGGCAGAGGCTGAGCTAGAAGAACATTCTGGTCATCCTGATAAGCCCTTAGAAACAGTGATCACAGGACTTTCTTTATTGCCTTGCTTGTTCTTTGACTATTTGTGTTTATTGTCTTGCTTGTTCCTTGACTACTTGCATCTACTGTATTGCTAGTTCCTCAACCTAGAAGTGACCTTAATACTTGCATGTAATTAAAATGGTATAAAAGAAAAAAAGGAGGGGGGAGGATGGGATAGGGGGTTTTGGGAGGGAATGGGGAAAGGGGATGACATCTGAAATGTAAATAAATAAAATATCTAATTTAAAATAAAGAAAAAAAAGAAGGACCTTGCAATCAGGTCTGCTTTGATATGGTAAATAGGCACCTCAGTTAGCCACTTGTTCTGTGTTTGAGACCTAACAATATTTATATTCCTCTAGTTTTAACCTAATGTCCATCATTCTTATGTCCCCACAACTCACTAAGAATAGGTGGCATGCTGTACTAGCTAGTCTTATGTCAGCTTGACACACAAACTAGAGATAGACTTTCTCGAGAAAATACCTCCATAAGATCCAACTGTAAGGCATTTTCTTAATTAGTGATCGATGAGTGAGGATCCAGCCAACTGTGGGTGGTGCCATTCCCTATGCTGGTGTCCTACAGGCTGAGCAAGCTATGGAGAGCAAGCCAGCATTTCTCCACAGCCTCTGCATCAGCTTCTGCCTCCTGGTTACTGCCTGTTTGAGTTCCTGTCGTGACTTCCTTTGATGATGAACAGGAATGTGGAAATGTAAGATGAATAAACTTTTTCCTTCCCAACTTGCTTTTTGATGATGTTTTATTGCAGCAATAGAAACCCTAACTAAGGCACATGTTGACAGCATCTTCTCCTAAGTTCCTCTTGGCTACAGTAATCTCTCAGATTTCTTTGCAACATTTTAAAAGTACCAGTTAGCTATTTTCTAGAACCTAAAGTATGGAACTTGTCAAATATTCTCATGGATTACTGGGAGGAAGAGTACAAAATTAAAGTACCATTGTATGGCACAGTGGAAGGATACATATGATCATGATTTCTGTCTGTTGGTGTTGAGCTTGCCAGGGTAGTATTGCTAGAATTTGCTACTTTACCTCTACCCAATGTCATTTCATTGGGAAGGAAGTCACTATTTTTCATCCATACCTAAGGAGTTGGTCATTATGTTCTCCCTACTTGGGGATTTAGTATTTATATAAATGATAGTAATTATTTTGCCAAGAACATTTGTTTCTTCCCTATTTTTTACTTTATCCTGTTATTTATGTCAGCATATACTTGCAGATATCTATTTTATGGTTTGAGTTATAATCTGGTGCTATTTTTTTTTTTGCTAGCTTGATTCTAGATTTAGCCATTGGGAATTCTCTTAGTTGGGTCTTGTGTTATTTTTGAGGCCGTGGGCCCCAGGAAAGGGGAGGTGAGGATGAGAGATAAGTATCCAGTTACTCTTCTCTGCTTTAAGTTTCTCTTCCCCATTAATTTTCTCTTTCCTGGTTGTTAAACCAGGGACCTTTCTAATTAATTAGTCCTAAATCCTAAGCAACCAACATGTATTTCAGTACTAGTAAACGTGCAAGCAGGTACCCACTGGAAAGAGATGGGAAACCCAATTTCTGTGCCAGAGGGGACACATTGACACCATAGGACAAATGAGGGAGACAAGAGGGTTACCACAAAAAATGTGTTTGAACCCAATAAAAGCCCAGGTCCCCTCAGAGTCAGTGGTGCCTAGCTCTGGAACCTGGCTCTATCCCAGAAGTCTGTAACACTTACCAAAACACTTCATTCTTCGCTTTTCTCTGACCTATTTTTATCTTTTAATTTTTTTCTTAATGATTTTATTTCTTTTTAATTATGTATATGTATGCATATCACTGTGTGGGTATGTATACATGAGTGTATGTACTTACAGAGGCCAGAGGCATTGGATGGCCTAGACCCAGAGCTACAGTTGGTTGTGAGCCTGTCAATGTGGGTTCTAAGAACTGAACTTGGGTCCTTTAAACAAGTAACAAGAGCTTAACTGCTGAGACATCTGATCCTGCCTTTTAATTTGTTAACTGATGGAGAAAAGGAGCCATCCAGCCTTAGCCAGTGCCATGTTGACATGTCATCAGTGTATGCATGTGTTTGGCACTTCAATTTGTGACATTATAAAATGCTAGGCTTTTATTTTAAGTGTTCCACAGTGCAGTCCTAAAATCACTCATTTCTCCAAAAAGCTATCATGTATTTTTTTTTTAAGAATAGTATTGGATACCAAGATCTGTATGCTTGATTCACTACTTTCAGACAGTCTCAGCTGACAGAACAAAGAAATACATTCATGAATACTAATGTGTTTATATACATATTTCTATAACCAGTTCTACACTTACCCATCTGTATCAATATTGAGTTTGTGCAGATGTTTCCAACTTTAACTTACCACATGGATCATTTTAGTCTTCTCCTCTTGCTTATCTATATATTTCTACACCAGCAGTGGGAAGTATAGTTCCCACCATAGGCTATCTATGTAATTAATTGTTCACTTCGATGTATATGCATAGTATCATCATAATTGATAACATATAGCCCTATGGGAAACTGGTTTTATCTGCTATATTACAGTACCTATGAACCGATCTTGTGTTACTCCTGTAAATTCCATATGTTTCCAAAGTTGTGGGGGTCCAGACCTTTTCCTCCCACATCTTTCAGTGACATTGTTGCAAGTACTTGTGCTATACTGAGGGTCTCTTATCATAGTCTGCATTCCTTGCCAGGACCCTTGACTACCTAGCTGACATCTTAGAACTGCACACCATACATTAAGATCTATTCCTTGTGCTGTAACATCCTATGGGGTTTGGCAAATATGTATTACCTAGCATTACATGATTACACAGTTATTTTAGTCTCCTAAAACATCCCTTCTGCTTTATCTTTCATCTTTCCACCCTCTGAAGCGCCAGGAACTATTAATCATTGTGTCTAAAATTGCCTCTTCTGTAAAATGTAATGTCCTTTAAATGGTACATTATATAGTCTCCTCTGGTTGACTTATTTTACTGCATTCAAGTTTTCTTCCATGTGTTTTCATGGATTGATATTCATTTCTGTTTTAGCACTGTATCCTGCCCATTCTTTGTGTGTACCACAATTTATACACTCACCTAATAAGAGACATCTTGGTTGCTCCATGGCTCAGGTGATTATGAACAATACTGTAATAAAAATATATACAGATAGACATAGTAGTGCAGTCAAGAGACAGACCCAGGAAGATTATCAGTTTGAAGTCAGCTTAGGCTACCTTTTAAAACCCTGTCATTTAAAAAGTATGCAGGTGTTTGTAGGAGCATGGCTTGTTCAATCAACTGTGTAAACATCTAAGAGAACAATTGACATATGCAAGATTTTTTTTGCTTTGTAAGAAATTTCCTATCCATTTTCTTTTTATCTTTTAAATTCTATGCAATACACAATTTATTGTGATTATATTCATCCTCCCATATTGCTTTCTTTTACCTATCTCCCTCCCCCTTGAATGCTGCTTCTTTACAAAAAGTCCCCTCTTTCTTTCATGACCACTTATCTACTGATTTTAGTTAGGGTTGGTTACATAAGCACAGGTAGGGAAAAGTTTGCTGGAGTATAGGCAACTTGTGAAACTACCAATAGTTCTTTAGGAAAGGACAGGTGCCCCATGGGCAATTTCCTCATTGCTTATGGAATGTTGATGGGCTCAATCCCATGTAGGCCTTGTACACCAATAGACACTTACTATATATTTGTGATTGTAGTGGCCATTTTGTACCAGGATAGCCATTTGATAGCACTTCTCTCTTTCCTACAGCTTTTACATTATTTCCACCCCTTCTCCTATAGTGTTCCCCAGACAGTGGCAGGGATGATACAGGTGTATCATTTATGGTTGAACATTCAGTGGTCACTTATTCTCAGTACACTGACCAGATATAAGTCCCTTCACTAATCTTCACCCACTGCAAAAAAAAAAACTAATAAATGAATAAACAGACCCCACCATTGAGTTGAGGGCGGCACTAGTTTATGGGTGCAAACATAATTATCTAGAAGATATTTGAGATTAGCAAAACAACAGTGGTAGGCTCCCCACCAGGGCCTGTGAACCCTCTTCCCAGCCATAGATTTCAATTTATCTTACAGTACTGAGAGTGTGTTTCTTCCCATGATGTGTATCTCAATTCCCACCACAAAGCTACTGGCTACCCCACAAACACTCATACCACTACTGTACCAGTAGGCATACCTTGCCTGGTAAGTTAGTATTGTATCACAGAGGGTGCACAGTTGGGTAGAGACCATCACTATCTTTTCCCTTCAAGCATCCCACACAGCACCTTCTAGCACTATGAACACTAAGTAGCAGAAAGATTTCAATTCAGTTCCATCTTGAATTCTCCATGTTTGGGGGACAAAGTGTGTGATGTTTTGTCAACAGGGCCTTACCATCTAATCCTGGCGGGCAGCCAATAGCAATGACAATAAACTGTATTATTTTGGGAGCCTGTGGGGTCCTCTCTGACCAAGAACTTATAGGAAGATGTCCTGATGTGGTTCTGGAATGTTTACACTAACATGCATGCAGTAACAATTATTAAAACAAAAGGAAAATGTTATGAATTTGAAAGAGAGCAGGGAAGGATATATGAGAGGGGTTAGAGGGGAAAAGGAAGGAAGGAATGCAATCAAATTATACTCTCAGAAAATTTGAAAGCTAACTAAGATAAAACAAACAAAGAGCAACAGAAATTCTATGCCGCCAGGGAGCAGGATTATCCACCTATATAAGCTCCTTTTCAAATTTATTTTTGGTTGGATTATAAAGAAATGGGTTTCTGTATGGCCTTTTAATATATCCTGTTTTTGTTAAACCTGTCTTCCCATCTTCCCTTCCTCTTACCCTCTCTCCCTATGCTATTTAATTCTTTATTTCCTGGTAGTTCCCCTTCTATTTTAATATGCCATGTGTTTCACTATACATCCTAATGCCTACCCCCATCCTCTGGCTCCTTTCTTGGTTCCTGGCCTCTACATTCACTCTTAAGAACAGAAATCTAAAAATTTGAAGGTAGGGTCTATATATGAGAAAGAACATGTAGCATTTATGTACTGGATTTCGGCCCCCTCATTTGGTATAATCATTTTCAGTTTCATTAATTTTTCTTGCAAATTTCATTTTTCTGTACAACTTGGTAAAATATTGTGTTTATATACTACATTTTAATTACCTGCTCATCAACTGATAGATATCTAGACTGATTTGATTTCCTATTTATTGCAATGGAGGTACCCATGAAGTACCTATACTTTTCTGAAGAACTATTGGCAGTTAATTGTCCTAAGGAAGTGGTATTATTTTATTCGTCCTGCATACATGTTTAAAGACAGAGTCTTGACAGGTAGCCCAAAATATAGCCATAATGAACACTGATAAGTAAGCAAGTCTTTTGTGCATTCTTTGGACATATACCCAGAAGTGAAATGGCTGAGTCATGGGAAAGCTCAAGTTTCAGGTTTGTGAGATCTGCCACCCCCATTTGCACAGTGACCACATCACTCCCATCTTCCTCAACAGCATTTGTTATCCTTTGATCTTTTGGTTATAATCACTCTGACTGGGATGAGATGGGATATAAAAGTGTTTTTTTTTTTACTTTATTTATTTATTTATTTATTTATTTACTTAACTAACATCCTGACCATCATTTATCCTCTCCCCTCTCCTCCCAGTCCTTCCCAAACCTTCCCTCCTTCAATCCCACTCTTCCCTTTTTCCTCAGTAAAGATCAGGTCTTCCATGGATATCAACCCACCTTGGCATATCAAGTTGCAGTAAGACTAGGCACATCGCCTATTGAGGCTAGACTAGGCAGCCCAGTAGGAGGAAAGTGTCCCAAAGGCAGGCAACAGAGTCAGAGACAGCCCCTGATCTCACTGTTAGGAGTCCCACATGAAGACCAAGCTGTACAACTGTTACATAGGAGGTCCTAGGTCAGCCCCATGCATGCACTTTGGCTGGACACAGGTTAGTTGATTCTATCAGAGTAGTTTTAATTTGGATTTCCCTAAAGACTAATGATGTTGTTTAAACACTTTATTTTATTTGAATTTATCTATTTTATGTGTATGAGTGTTAGCCTGAATATATGTATATATACCATGAGCATGCTTTGTACCAGAGAAGGTCATAAGTGGGTGTTGAAGCCCCTGGAACTGGAGTTACAAATGGTTGTAAGTCACTGTATGGATGCTGGGAACCAAATCCTAGTCCTTGGCAGGAGCAGCAAGTACTCTTAACCACTGAGCTATCTTTTTAGCCCAATGTTGAACACTTTTAAAACTGTTTGCTAGCCATTTATATTTCTTCTTTTGAGATTTCTCTGTTTGGTTCCACAGTCTATTTTTATTAGGCTTTTTGTTGTGTGTGTTTTTTTTTTTTTTAGTTCTTTGTATATTTTGGATATTAACCTCTGTCACATGTATAGCTGGAAAGATTTTTCTTCCATTCTTCTATTCACTAAATTGACAGAGAGACTACCAATATGTTTTATAAAGTAATTGTACCACATTAGTAACACTACTAACAATGAATGAGAGTCCCTGTATCTCTATGTCATTACCAGCACACCAAATGTTCATTTTTATATTTTAACCATTCTAATAGGTATATAATCATAAGTCTTTTTCATTGAATTTGCAATTACTTAGTGACATATAATGTTCATATGCTTATTTATCTTAAGATGTTATCTGCTTATCTTAATAGTTAAGATATATTCAAGTATTTTCCCATTTCTTAACTGTGCTATTCATATTGTTGACTTAAAATGTTATTGGTAATCCCAGTGTGGTAGGCACATGCTTTTAATTCTTGCATTAAAACCTTGAGAGAGAGAAGCAAGTGGATCTTTGTGAGTGCAAAGCTAGTCTGGCTTATAAGTTCAGTTCCAGACCAATCATGTCTATATACCGAGACCTGTCTCAAAAAAACCTTAAAGTGTTATGATACATGTGGGATGCAAGTCCTTTATCAAATATATGATTTCAAATGTTATCTTTCTAATTTGTGGCTTATTTTTTATTTTTACAATGTCTTTGAGAGAGAATCTTTGAATTCTAATAAAAATCTAACTTACAATTTTTCTTTTATGAGTTGCACTTTAAATGAGTATGTGAAAGACGAATTACCAAAGCCAAAGTCACATAGATTTTCTCATTCATTGTTCTTTGTTTTTTCACAAGTCAGTTAGTTTTGTTTGCATGAGTCTACTTTATAGGTTGTTTATATTTTAGTAAATATGTAAAAATAAGTAAAAATACACTGGCTCAACTATTGTGGCTTCATAGGAAATCTTAAGGTTGAGTTCCTTCAGTATTATATTGGCTATTCTGGTATTTTTATTGTTCATATAAACTTTATAACCATTTTATTGATATCCATAAAATTGCTCAGATTTTGATCAAGATTCTATCTATAAATCAAGTTGGAAAGACTTTATATATTAACAAGTTTTCCTATACATAAACAATCAACACTTTCCCATTTGTTCAAAGATTTGCTTTCTTTCATCTGATTTTTTTATAGACTTTTGTATGTTGATCCTGTTCATGTTGTGTTAAATTTGTATCTCACTATTTTTATTTTTGTGCTATTATAATTGTATTGTGTTATAAGTTTTAAGGTCTAATTTATCTTATATTTTTCATATATGTAAAATATATTATCATATATTTCTATATTTCACATATAAACTGTTAATATATTTTATAATATTCTATATAAGCATTATGCCATCTATAAGCAAAGATAAATTTTATTTCTAAATGTGTATTTTTTTCCTTTCTTTTTCTATTACACTATGTAGGACTCAGTACAATGATGAACAGGAGTTGTAAGAGGGTGTGTCCTAGTTTTTTCCTTATCATTTGGAGAAAGCATCATGTTTCTTACCATTAGGCTTGATGTAAGCTGTTATCAGTTTTATGAATATCTTTCAAATTGTGGGAGTGTTTCTAAATTCTTAATTTGTTGAGAGACTTTTTGTCAAAAAGTGATGCTGAATTTATGAAAGGGCTTTGTAAAGTATCTATTGACGTGATTACTTTCATACATCACAAAACTCATTTCCTAGTATTTTACGAAGGATTTTCATTAATGTTCATGAGATGTAATGGTCTGTATTGTTAACTTGTAATTATCCAAGGGCCTCTGCTCACCTTATATAAGCTAGATGTTCTTTTTATTTTACTTTCTTCTTTAAACATTTGGAAGAATTCACTACTGAAACTAAGCTTAGAATGTTATTATTGATTCAATCTTTATGCTAATTTTATTATCCTTTTATAGTCTAAGGAATCAGTAAAATCATGTCTAATATTGGAAATCTGTGCCTTCTTGGTGTGCCTAACTACAATTTTACTGTTCATACTTGCTTTTTAAAAAGTAACCTTCTGTTTCAATAATTTTGCACATTATTTTCCTGTTCACAATTTCACTGATTTTCTGTACTAAGTTTGATGTTTCTTTTTTCTTCTTGATTTAAGCATATGTTACTCTTTTTTTATCTTGTTTTCTAAGTGGAAGTTCTGATTACTGATTTTAGATTTTCTCTTCTAATATATTCAATATATCCTATAAATTTGCCTTTGAAAGTCTCTGCATCAGAAAAATTGTGACAATTCAAATTTTCCTTTTTATTTACATGAAAGCATTCTTAAAATTTCTCTTGAGATTTCATTGGCTATGTTATTTAGAAATGTATGCCTTAATCTCTAACTGTTTTGAGATTGTCCAGAATCTTTCCATTTACATATTTCTGGCCTAATTTCACTGTGTAGTGAGAATATATTTTGTAGAATTTCTAGTTTTACAGACTGTTAAAATTATGGCCCTTAATATGGACTGTATTGGTGAATGATTCTTATGAGCTTTAGAAGAATATTATTCTTTTCTTGCTACATGGTGTACTCTGTAAATGTCAACTATATCCAGTTGATTGATGATGCTCTTCAGTTCTACTATACCCTTATTGATGTTCTGCCTGTTTAATCTATCAGTTATCAATAGTGGAAGTCTGTAGCTATAATAGTACATTTGTCTGTTGCTCCTTGCAGTAGTTAGTTTTTGCCTTATTTATTGTGACACTCTTATAAACACATATGCATTTTATAACTGTTTAGAGAACTTTAGTATCAGGTAGATCTTCATTATCACAGATAAATTTCTTTGTTCTAAGGTTCTTTTGATCAAGTTTATATATTAACTTCAAGTTTCATTGGCTAGTGTTACCATGGTATATTTTTCTTTCAGCTTTTACAATTTTTAAAGTTGGAAACTCTGATATTACCACTATTAGCAATCTCAATGTGGTCCTTTGTATAAAATTTACCTTTGAAACACTTTTTTTTAGTATAGAATAGAGTTTATTCAGGGCATGGGGAGGGGAGTTAAGAGGGTAGTAGAGGCAGAGAAAGGCAGAGAGAGATATGGAGAGAGAAAGAAAGGGAGGGGAGGGAAGGGAAGAGAAGGGAAGGGAAAAGAAGGAAAGAGAAAAGAAGAGAAGTAGAGGAGTAGAGGCAGGCCATGAGCACTTGGAAAGACGGGGTAGGGAATGGGGAAAGGGCAAGAGCAAAAGCTGGAAACACTTTTAAATGCACAGTTTACTAGTGTTAAATCTGTTCATAATATTAAGAACACACCACCACCATTTACTTTTAAACTCTTTTCATGACTCTATACCCACCAGACTCACTACTCCTGTCTCTCCCAATTTCTGTTAGTCTCCATTTTGTCTCTGGATTTACTGATTATAAATGTCTCATAGAGATACATTTATACAATATTGATGCTTTTGTATCTGCCATGTTCATCCATGTTATAACATATATCAAAACTTAATTAATACAGATGAAAATGTTATATATATATATATATATACAGATGAAAATGTTATATATATATATATATATATATATATATATATATATATATATATAGCTCAGGGAGGCAGAAGCACGGGAATTTGACTGAGTTCACTCCACGTAGCACCGGTGGCACGCTGGGCTGAGAAGCTGCCGGGCTCCGCCTGGGCATGGAGAGATCTCAGCCTGAAGTCCCGTGGGGGCAGAGCTCCTGTGTGGGGGGTCTCCCGGCCAAAGCGGCTAGATGGGGAGACCGTGGTTCCTGTCCTTGGGCTCCCAGATGCTGCTGGGAGCTGTGGAAGAACTGAGATGGAGGGCATACGGGCTGGACCAGCCCGCAGCTGAGAGAGATGAGAGGGAGAAGCTCTGGCAGCACCCCAAGGGAAGGAGACTCTTGGTTACAGCACTTGCTTGGCTGGGTCAGCTAGCTTGCTTGAGTTGGCAGCAGCCTCCGTGGAAGAACATAGAGAAGTCTTATTGGGAGATTAAGCAGCAGCTCGGTAGTCATCTCTAGTCAGTGCTTCACCAGAAACTAAGCTATCCTTTCACGGTCCCACACACCTATCCATTCACATACTATAAGCAATTGGATTGTTTGCTAATTTGGACTTTTAAGATTAGTGTTGCTAGTGAGTAGCCTTCTCAAGCACATGAGGCCATGTTGATGTCCATGGTTCATGCTGCTGCTGAGAACCATGTCTGGTTCTCTGGTCCTACTGCAGCAAGGGTCTATGTTGATGTCTGTGGCCCTGCTTAATACTGAAAACCATGCAGATATCAGTGGTCTGCACTGCCACTTGAGGCCATGTTGATGTCCTTGGCCAATGTTGCCAAGGGCAAGGATTGTGCCCATGCCCTATGCTGTGGCAAAGGGCCATGTTGATATCTGTAGTATGTACTGCTACCAGAGTGCTGAAGTCCAGGGTTCATAGTGATGCTGGAACCCATGTAGAGGTCCGTGATCCATGGTCTTGATAACTGTAAAGGGAAAGGAAGATAATTTTGCTATGGTATTGGTAACTACAAACTCAGAGTTGAGAAAGACATAGAGAAGGTCTATGTGACAACCCTTCACTGCCCCCATGAAAATAACAGCCTAGAAAGAAAGCCATAGAAGAGAACTCTTAAAAATTGTGATAAGGATGCTAAAGTGTAGCTCTCCATAACTGATGGCTTCTTGCATGAGTGCTGATAGGAGAGGATTCAGTTTGAGGGTGCTTGGGGTTCATGATGTGAAATACCCAAATAATCAATAAAAATATTATAAAAATAGTGTTACTGTAAACATTGATGTATAAATATCTTGAGCCTCTGCTTTCAATTCTTTTGAGTATACTTGGTAATGGAAAGTAAGATAATGTAGTAATTCTGTGTTTAGAAATCATAAAGTTGTGTTCTACAGTATTTATATTATTTTATATCCCCTATAGTAATGCACAAAGGTTTCATTTTTTCCATATCCTTGCCAATGCTTGTTATGTCCTGTTGTTTTTCTTTTTCTAGATAAAAATGAAAAGTTTAATTTAATGAGGTATTGTTAGTAAGTAGTACAATCTCAGCTACTTCACAAAGTGCTAAATACAAAGTGAAAGAACACCATTATGCAAGAAAAGCCTAAGCAATTCCACTTGTAGTGATCAATTTGAAAATCATCACTAATGAGAATGTCAAAATTATAGTCATATAATAGGGTACAATGAGAAAAACAAAATAATTATGTCTGTGATACACTTGCCAAAAGCAATGTTTTGAGTATAATAACGATGATAAATCAGAATTTTCTGACTCTAAGATATTCTACCTTCAAAGATTGCAGGTCAGGAGATCAACAAACAACTGAAGAATGTTGCAGACTAATGGAGTCTAAGGAACATACTACTAAAAGAGTCTAAGCAAGCCATGCTTGTAGATTGGATTGTTTTCTTATAAAGGGCATTATAGACATGCAGCAAAACTTGGGAAAGAGTCTAAAGGTTAAATAATAGAAAAATGTTACCATTTGCTTTCTAATTATAAATGTTGTGCTGCTGCACAGAAAGTTCTGACTTGTAAAAAACACACACTAAAGTAATTAAGGGTGGTGGCACATGTCAGCAATTTGGTTTGGAGAGTAAAAAAGTTCTTTGTACTAGAATGTGGAACTTTTTCACCCACTTAAAGTCCATTTCCAAAAGTTATTTGATGATTAATTAATAAGAACAGCAAATAAACAAACAGGAAAAGGTCAAAATTCTCTGGAAAATGTTTCCTCATGAGCAAACAACAATGAATTATTCCTTAAACGTGTACTCATAGCAGACTAGAGTGATGGCTCATTATTTAACAGTACTGGCTGTTCTTCCAGAGGATCCAGGTTCAGTTCCTGGTACCACATGGTAACTAATAATTATAACTCCAGTTCCAGGGAGTCTGGCACTCTCTCTAGCCTCAGTGGATACTACAGACATGTGGTACATAGACATACATGCAGGCAAAATATACATCATACACACAAGATAAAAATAATCTAACTTTTAAAAATTATAATTCTAAGCATCTTAAATGCTTAGAAATAATATACAGTTAAAAATACAGTAAAATTGACAGGAATAGCATGCCAAATGACACATGTCTATATCTTTATGTACATACTTGTATGTGTTCATAATTCCAGCTACTCAAGAGGCAATAGGATTATGACTTAATGTCCATCCTAATTGGAGGGTGGGGCAGAACATATGTGTAGGAAGGAGGGATAACCAACACTAAGAATGTTTTAAAGGGCCACATGGAACCCCACTATTATATAAATTTCCTTAATTGTAAACATGTATTTATTTAAATATACATGTGTGTGTATTCATATAAAAGGGTTTAATGCTTTTGCAGGAGACTATGCTTCTCCCAGGTTGGCATATCTAAAGCTCAGTAACATGTGTGTAATAACACCCTTTGTCTTGTTGGTAAGAGTTGTCCTGGAGACCCCAAAGACAAAATAGAAATTTTGCTTTTGCTCTTGGTTGCCCAATAGAACTTGACTATAAGACCCTTTGGCTAAAGACACTACATATATTGGTCACAGACCATGAAAAAATTAAGTTGGTCCTGACTAGGAAGCTTCCTTCCTGCTGGCTAGTTTTCATAGTACTGGAAGGTATTCCATAGGATTCTGGGGAAAATATTGATCACCTTACCCTGCTGTAATGTTGTAAATTACAACAATGACCAGTATGGCAAGATCTAGCCATAGGTCCAATAGTGGCAAGAATGTCATCATGGTTGTAACCAACCATGTTCTCATTCATTGTAATGCTTGCTCTACAGGAAGAAATGCATGCCTGATACTGTCAATCTGGATAAAACTTTGTGATTGGGGAGCTCCCAGGCCTCAGGGGTAAATTTATTACTATTATTCTACTAAATGAACACAGTATAAATCATTGCTCTAAATTCATATCTCTATGCACAAAGATTAACACAACATTCAGACCTCATCAGAAAAGTTTCTTTGAGCCGTGGATGGTGGTTAACATAGAAATTCACAACCAGTTAAAATGCAGAGAAAAAAAACCCATGGGTTGCTTAGCCATAAAGAAACATCTGTATCTCCCTTTCCCCTCAAATCTCAGGGAGAATCGTGGAAAAGGGGTAGAGGGGTCTTAAAGGGCAAAAGATCTGGGAAGGCTAGTGTGACACAATGTCTCCTGGCCATGACAGGACTGCTTCCCCTGTAAAATCACAACTGTGTTTACCTGCATAAAATCAAGCCAGGCAACATTCTAGCACCAGAAGGGGAGGACTCACTAATCCATACCCCCTAACGGAAGAGTTATGGACAGCTCCTGGTTTCCTGGAGAGGGAAATTCAATTTTCTCTAAAGGATGAGGCCCCTGGTTGATTGACCAAATCCCAGTAAATTGATTCACATTCAGGTCTGTATAAATAGCACAGAGTAGACTCAATGGGTCATTTTAAAAATATATGTCACAAAGTGGGGAGGTAAAGTAGGTGAGGGTGAACCCAGGAGGAAAGTTTTTCTTTTAAATAATTAAACAAATGGATATGAAGTAGTATCTTATTGTGATTGTTGATTTTGTTTCTTTGGGTAGTTACTGAAATAGTATCTCTACATGTGTTTTTATGACCATTTGTGTATCTTCTTCAGAGAAATGTTTACTGAAGTTTATTGTTCATTTTCAACTTGGATATTACTTTTGTTAAGTTGTAGAATGTCTTTTTATAGTCTACCTATAAACTCCTAATCAGATATATGTTTTGAGAATATTTCTTACATTTTGTTGTTGGTATTCTTTTAATAACTTTTAATTTATGATGGGGATGGTTACATACTACTGTAATACCAGTACTGAGAAGGCTGAAGCAAGATAATTGCAAGTTTCAGGCCAGTCTAGAATATACAAGAGTCTCAAAATAAGGGCTTTAAATTTGAGAAAGTCTTATCTATTTGTTCTTTTGTTGCTAGGCATTTGGTGTCATGTGTAGATCATTGCCAAATCCCATTTCACAAAGAGTTTTTCTTATGTTTTGTATCAGTTTCGTGGTTTTAGATTTTGTTAGTCCTCTGATCCATTTGAGTTAATTTTTTGTTTAGAATCAAATTGGATATGGGTCCTTTTGACTGTGTCTATCTAGTTTTATCTCCATTGAATATTCACTTAGCTTGCTTATATATTTCAGTGTCTACAGCACACAGTAGCAGCCAATAAACAATTTTTGAATGGCTTAATAATACATTAGTATAACTAGAAGTCCCTGGTATATAATACACATGAGATAAATACTCTAGCATCCTCTCCAAAGCCCTGCTTTAATTTGTGTAACATGATAAAAGCCACATATGAAAAACTCACAACTAATGTATTTAGTGCTTAAAGTCTGAGTTTCATCTTACTCAAAAATTAAATATTGCTCACATATGTAAGAGTTTATTTCTGGGCTCTTTATTGTAGTCCATTGATCTATATTTCTATTGATATGCTAATAGCAAACTATTTGGAATATTATAGGTTTGGAGTTTCCAGATCCAGAAGTGTTAGTCTTCCAACCCTTCCTTTTATTTATTTATTTATTTATTTATTTATTTATTTATTTATTTTGTCTCAGGAGTGTTTGTATAGTTGAGGTCCCTTAAGATTTCATGTGCATTATAAAATGAGTTTTCTATTTCTACAAAACAAATAACAAGGCAAAGAGGCATTTTAAACAGGGAATGCATTGAATCTATAAAAAGCTTTGCATATAATTGTCATCTTAATGTTGAGTCTTTTGATCACAAGTTGCCCTTCAATTTATTGATGTTCTCTTTCATTTCTTTCAGCAGTGTTTCATAATCTTCAGCATACAAGTTTTTTCTTCCATGGTTATATTTATTCCTTTTGATGCTACTGTAAATAGAACTATTTCTTAATTTCTTTTCTGGGTTGTTTATTACTGTGATTGTTCATTGCTATAAAATACAAATCATTTCTACATGTTGATTTTCCATTCTGCAGCTTTGCCGAATATACTTATTAGCATTATCAGTTGTTTCTGAAATTTCTAGTATTTTCCACATATCAGATCGTGTCATCTGTGAGCAGAGATATTTTTACTCCTCCCTTACCATTTGGATGCCTTTTATTCTTATTTCTTGCCAAACGATCTGGCCAGAACGAGCAATATTATGTTAATTAGAAATGGTGAAAACAATCATCATTGTCTTGTTCCTGAGTTTTGAAGAAAAATCTGTCTTTCACTTGAATGTGATGTTAGCTGCGAGTTTTTCATACATAGCTTTTATCATCTTGATGAAGAGGATGTAGAGGTTGATAGAAGAAAGTGATCTTTACTGTACACATTTTATATTCCAGATAAAAGTCTATATGTATTAATGCATTGTAATGTCATTCAAAAATACTGATTGAGTGCTTGCTATGTGGTAGGTACTATGATACAATGGAAAAAACATTTTGAACTTTCTACCTTAGCAACTACAGTCCACTGAGTGAAGCAGACATACATGTATTTGAATTGATGGTGATGATGATGATGATGATGATGATGATGACGATGATAAACAGGGGCTATTTTTCTGATGAATCTCCCAAGAAAGAAGGGTAAATCAGTAAGGTCCTTTTTTTTCTTATTAGTGTTAAAAAGACTTCTCTGAGAAAGTTTTTTAAAGTTGAGACTTAAAAGAAGAAAAGCAAGATATTTGATATTTGATATTTGATATAAGATATATAAGATATATTTGATATTTGATATTTGAGATAAGATATTTGAGGGACAAAGATTCCAAACAGAGGAAACAACAACGTTCTCAAAGTGAGAAATGACAAGTTTTGTGAACACAAAGGAGGCCAGCTTGGCTAGAAGGAAGTAAGTGATAAGGGACCGTATGATGTAAGGTGTGAAGATTAAGAATACAAAGGGCATTGAAATAGCATGGTAATGAATTTAGATTTAATTTCCTGGGGGAGGGAAAGTCATCACAAGGCATAAAATACAAGAGATCTAAGTTATATGTACACAAAATGACTGCAGCTGTGGACTAGGAGGAGGTAACTAAGATGGTAACTAAGCACTAGGAGTGGGGGTGGGGCTGATAATCAAAATGTTCTGTCATGATGGCAGCGATGTTTTCTAAAGGATCTATGTCTGTCAAAACTCATCAAAATGTACTGTCAAATCATACCACCAAACATCAAGTGCCACTATTAAATGGATTTGTTTGCTGCACATAAATTGTACTTCAATAAGTTTAACATTTTACTTTCTCTTTGTTACACAGAGAGTGGGTGGTAGGGGACAAAAGTAGCAGAGATGTTTATCAGAGAGCTATTGTAGTTACTGTAACAATAGTCATTGATATCATATCTACTTGTTACTGGCAACTTTACTGGGTATTGTCTTCATCTTAGAGTTGGAAAAATTAACTCAGATCAGTAAAGTAACTCTTTCAGCATCACCCAACTAGGAAGTGGCAGATGTAGGGCTAGAAAATAGCTCTCTCTCTCTCTCTCTCTCTCTCTCTCTCTCTCTCTCTCTCTCTCCCTCTCTCTCATGCACGAACACACACACATGTATACACACAATCTTTATATCCCAATTGTCCCCTCAGATCCAAAGAAAGAGTTCAAAAACTAGATAAGATTACCTTTGACCCAGTAGTATGAACACTGTCTACCCACGAAGTTGATATATATGTCATATGATCTCACTTTTTGAGTAAAGTATCCTATGTGACTTCTGATCACAAGCCCTTGCCTATTTTTAAGGAGCCCAGACTTCAAGAGGACCAAAGGAGACAGAGAAAAAGAGTTTCTTCCAGATACCTTCCATGTAACTCAAACAGACTTAATTTCTGTGATTTTTGTGGTCTTCTAGGAATGTATGTATTGTGGTAAAGAAGCCAGAGAAGGACAAAAAGTTTTAGTTTGCCATAATCTCATCTCTACTGACCCCATAACTTTACCTAACATGACCAAATATAAAAGGCCATGGCCTGTTTTTACCAATAGCTCCTTAAGGGAAGATCTAAGGGTATAAGTGCTATAACTAAGACTCTTGACAGCCAGTGACAGAAGTCGAGCTGAAAGTGGTGTAGGACAAGCAAGAAAACACAGGAGTGCAAGTGACAGTTGTACACATGTCTTTCCCAGTAATGTCAGCAAAGTTATTAGTTATTAGTCTAGTACAATTAACAATAGTCTGGCAAGTGGAATTCCTCATTGATTAGTTAGAGCTAGGTTATTTACAAGGCTGTGAAGACGGCAGGTGGGATAATTTCCCCATCTGGATCTCATGAACTAAATTAGGAGGAATTATTCCCTAAAGAGATGCTGTGTCAGAAATAAAAAGCATATGACCATTCAGGGCTGAATTCCTCCTTTCTACAGATGTCTTAGATGCCTCCTTCTACAAGAAATGATCTCATGCTTAGAAGCTGGATAAAAACCAAGTAGAGCACCACCCATAGGACACTGAAATAAGGTGACCAAGTAGCAGAGAAAAAAATAAACTAAAATGGTAGGCTTAGAAGTTACCTAAAGCATCCCAAGACACCACAGCCAGATGGTGATCACTGAGGACATGAAAACATCAAGGCCAGAGAAATCAAAATAAAGGCTGAAAGAAAATAGAGGGTGAAGTCTAAACTCCAGGGGATAGAAAATAGATCAGGAAAGATGAGGTAGAGGCAGGAAGGGTGGCTAAACCCTGCAATCACAACACTCAGGGGATTGAGACCAAAGGATGATTGAGAGTTTAAAGTCACCTAAGACTACATGGGTCTCAGTAAGAGACTGAGGCTCAGTCTCATTCTCAAAGATAATAACACAATGCAATGAGGAACATGACTTAAAATCAGATGGATTGGAATCCAAAATAGGAGGGTCCCAAGTTCTAGGCCAGCCTTGGTTAAAATAATTGTCTTTTCTGCTGCTCGCCAACTGCAACACTTGGGAGAGTGGGTGGTGCTGGAGAAATGGCCCTGGTGCTGTGAGTGTAGGAGAGCTGGCCCTAAGGGTGTGAACACAGGAGAGCCAGTCCTGTCTCTTGCAGGCTGCCACAGGCAGGAACAGGCTGGAGATCTGGCCCCACCTGTCTCCCGGGCAAAGCCAGAGAGCTGGTCCTGGTGCTGCAAGGGCAGGGGAGATGGTAGGCTGACCAACTCAGTTACCACCCAGGCCCATAACCAGGGCTTTGAGCTGGCCCACCCCAACATCTACCCCATCTATGAACCACTGGAGCATGTGAAGGGGATGCTCTTGTAGAACCAAAGTTGCAGGATCTCCATGACACAGAGCAACAACAGGCTATCCCAGAGGAGTAGCAACAACAGGCTATCCCAGAGAAGTCCTGGTGAGGATCCTGTATGGATAATGTAGCAGAAGTCAGAGGCCTCGAACCAGACCAACAAGTCATTGCAATAAACATTTGCAAGTAAGGATGTGTAAACAAAAGAGTATACTGTCTGACACACTGCAGCTTCCACAGGAGATGCTTGTTGTTTCTGCTGTTTGGGGATTTTTTGTTTTGTTTTGTTTTGTTTGATGGGGGTTGGGGGGAAGAGTCCAAGGGCAGCAGGCATGTATTGAGGTATGGAGAAATGAGTGGGATTGGGCTGCATGATGTGACATTCAAAGAGAATCAATAAAAAGTTTTTTTAAAATGAGTGTCTTAAACTGGTTCAGAACTAAATATAAGGTCTGGTTTTGTATGGTGCCTACTGTAGGACATGGAGGCAGATATGACAACTTAAATGTATTGGGCATGAAGAGCTCCAAACTCTGGAGACCCTTCCTCAAGCCTCAGGACATTGTGGCCACCCAAAGATCACAAGAAACCATACCTGGATGCAATCAGCAGAGGTTTATTAGGGAAAGAGCTGGCAGCCAGCGGTCTGACCAGGTACTCGTGCTGGAGTCAAGATCTGACCCCCACGGCCAGTCCTTGGAGGGTTTAAAGGTAAAAACCACAAACCAGGGGAGTGGGAAGGGGGTGAGGGGTTGTCAAGGATACAAAACATGAAAACAGTGGAACAATTCAGAGGTACTCACCCTAAATGATTAGTGTCATGTGGAAATCGCCCTGCATTCTTCTCAAAATGTGGTTTTTACCATGCCATTGTGCCCTATCCTGCCATTTCAGATTACTATCTTTACTTTTTCTGGCTATAGGGCTATAGCCCCACCTAGGTGGTAGCATCTTTATCTGTAATCAGGAATGTCTTCCTTCCTTGAGCCTCTAGGTGGGAGAGGCTTGAGGAATGTCTGCATTTTTCCTGCTCAGGTACTCTCAAGAAAGTAAATTTTTCTAAGGCGAGAAATCTACACATATTTCATAAAATGGCCTTTATAATTTTTCACTCTACAGGCAGTGTGATAGAATATTTTAAAAATCATCTGAATCTCAAAATAGGCAATGGTTCTTCTTATATGAAAACATCTCTGATACCTGAAAGTATACCAACTTGTCTTGGAATTACATATTCCATATGAAATGGAAACTGAGGCCAGGACTAAGCCATGTAAGAGAAATTCCTGGCTAAAGCACAGTATTGAAAGTCTAACATGGAAAGGTACAACACCAACCATAGTCTCAAGCACTGGTGTCAATGTGAGAAAAATAAGCCATGTTAGATAGAGTATTAATATTTGTTAATACAGATTATAGAGGAGCTGAGGAACTAAACTGAGGAATGGCCAAACAGTACAAAGATTAGGTCAGCAGCAAGCCTGACACCAGAACATATGGGAAGAGGTAAGCCAAGGCTAGTTGATGGTATCTGGGATTGTGATGATCGTCATTTGGAAGCTGAAATTATGGAGGAAGATGCTCTCACTGCCAGAAATTCTCCTGGAAGGAGAAATGGGGGAAGGGCAGAAATACCTCATTCTGACTTCTTTTCCTACTCGATCTCCAACTAATGTTTCCTGGTAGCCAAAGCCAGTAGTTAAGGGCATGTGAGTCACATAATTTACAGGGAAAGAGCATGGAACAAAGCCAGGGCATATTGGCAATGTCTATAGAGCCTCCACTCTTTAGAATTTTCATGCTTATAGAGAGCCTCCACTCTTTAGAATTTTCATGCTTAGTAGTAACTCTGAACTGTTTTCTTTGTTGACCAGGTCATCGTCATCATCTTCTTCTCCTTCTCCTTCTCCTTCTCCTTCTCCTTCTCCTTCTCCTTCTCCTTCTCCTTCTCCTTCTCCTTCTCCTTCTCCTTCTCCTTCTCCTCCTCCTCCTCTTCCTCCTCCTCCTCCTCCTCCTCTTCCTCATCTTCCTCCTCCCCTTCCTCCTCCTCCTCCTCTTCTTCTTCTTCTTCTTCTTCCTCCTCCTCCTCCTCCTTCTCCTCTTCCTCCTCCTCCTCTCCCTCCTCCTCTTCTTCCTTCTCCTTCTTCTTCTTCAGATCTAGACTAACCATCTGGGATCCACACTATGATCAGCAAAATCACTTCAACCTTTTCTTCAAATCTTCTACCAACCTCTTGCCGAAGCTACAGTTCAGGTGGTCCCTTAGCAGCATACCATTACTTTTTCTTATCATATACATTAGTAATGTAAACAGCTATCATTTTTAAACTCTTGCTTATGAGGCTCATATGATCTTGGCTATCAGCCACCCCACTCTTTCACTGCTACAGACTACCAATACTACAGTCACACTCCCTCACCTCACTCATATTCTCTCCAGTTCCCCTTGATTAAAGACTTGGGAATTTATCTCATGTAATTCTTCCACACATAACAGAATGCTCCAAATCAACTGAAAACACAAATTAATAAGTTGTATTTTCACCCATAACAAGATCACTAGAAACAGGAAAGACAGCCCCCAGATTGCTTAGTTTAGTGGCATTGTAGTTTTATGTAGGGCCCAAAATATGACCACCTGTTTTCTCTGCCATGGTAGCCATGATGGCACTCTCTGCATGTTCTCTTAGGGTGATTGCTCTTACAGTTGTAACAGCCACGTATAAATCATACCTGTAAATTCCTTTATGCACATGCAAAGTGTAATAGACATCAAATTATAAGAAACTTGCTTATTGGGCATGATAAAAATGCAGGGATATGATCACATTATTTATATAAAAGCATCTATCCAAGAAATTTAGAAAACTCTTCCAAAATATGTGAGTTTTCAGGGATAGGTTCTTAGGCCAGGTAACTATATTATTTGGAAAGTGTCTGGATTGCATTGCTCATATTCATTTTTTGTTCTGTGTATCCATGTGCAGTTGACCCGCTTCCTTTCTATTTGATATATTATTTCTTTAGACATACCAATAACTTTCATCAGGTTACAGTCAAGTTCTTGCTAGCAAGGGAACCATTCTGTCTTATTAACATGTCACTGCATATTTTGGTTAATATTCATCTTACATTAATTCAACAGTTCAGCTCTCAAGGGCAATCTTAGTTTTTTTTTTTCTAAGTTCTAATACATACACTTTGCTTAAGTGGAAGATTGTGGAACATGATTGGATTTTAGAATACCCTTCCACTGCCACGTTCAATTTCTGAGCCACAGTTTTGTCATCTATGATGTGAGGATTAAAAGGGTACTTACTTTGTAAGGTTGTTGTGAGGATGAAAAGGGAAAATAATTTGAAAGCATCTCCTGCAGCACTGGCTCGCAGAATGCACTCAATAAAGTTATCTATTATCATTATGATCACAGTAGATTTTCCTCAATTATAATTTGTTGTTTTACTATCCAAGAGAAGGCAGAGTACAAAAGCCCCAAACACTTAGTAATAGGTAAATGCTATCTATTATTCTTATTATAAAAATAATTTTGTCCAATTGTCTTTCTTGGTTTAGTATCCTAAAAAGGAAGGGAACAAAAGCCCCCACATAAGATAAGGCATAGTAGAGAAGATGCAGGCAATCTAGGACAGTGTAAGAATATGTGTCTGGGGTTATTTTGTTGTCTGGCATCTAATTTCTTGAGTTCTTTGTATATATTCGATATTAGCCCTCTATCGGATCTAGGATTGGTAATGATCTTTTCCCAATCTGTTGGTTGCCATTTTGTCTTGTTGACAGTATTCTTTACCTTACACAAGCTTTGCAATTTGATGAGGTCCCATTTCTCGATTCTTGATCTTAGAGCATAAGCCATTGGTGTTCTGTTCAGGAACTTTTCCCCTGTGCCCAAGTATTTGAGGGTCTTCCCCAACTTCTCTTCTATTAGTTTCAGTGTATCTGGCTTTATGTGAAGGTCCTTTATCCACTTGGACTTGAGCTTTGTACAAGGGAATAAGAATGGATTAATTTGCATTCTTCTACATGCTGACCTCCAGTTGAGCCAGCACCACTTGTTGAAAATGCTGACCTTTTTCCACTGGATGGTTTTAGCTTCCTTGTCAAAGATCAAGTGACCATAGGTGTGCGGGTTCATTTCTGAGTCTTCAATTCTATTCCATTGATCTTCCTGCCTGTCTCTGTACCAACACCATGCAGTTTTTATCACTACTGCTCTATAGTACAGTTTGAGGTCAGGGACGGTGATTCCCCCAGAAGTTCTTTTATTGTTGAGAATAGTTCTTGCTATCCTAGGTTTTTTGTTATTCCAAATGAATTTGTAAATTGCTCTTTCTATCTCTATGAAGAGTTGATTTGGAATTTTGATGGGGATTGCACTGAATCTGTAGGTTGCTTTTGGCAGGATGGCCATTTTTACTAAGTTAATCCTGCCAATCCAGGATGAGCAAATGTCCAGATATAAAGATTAAGAGATGGATGAGAGTTAAGTCATGCTATAGAACTGTTTTGTTTTGTTTTGTTTTGTTTTGTTTTGTTTTTGAGACAGGGTCTCACTATGTAGCTCTAGATGCACTGGTACTAGCTCTGTATTCCAGGCCTCCCTTGAACTCATAGAGACCCACCTGCCTCTTTCCCTAATGCTGGTATCAAAGGCATGAGTCGCTATGCACAATGCCTTAGAATTTTGACATTGCCCTATTGTGAAAGCTTGAACATAAAATGTGTCCTACAGGTTCATTATTGAAGGCTTGGTTCATAATTTGTGCTCTTTAGGAAGGCTGTAGAAACTTTGGCAGTGAGGTCAAATGGAGAAAGTGGATCACTATGGGTGTGTTGTACCTATGTTTGTCTTAGTTTACCACTCTTTCTCTGCTTCCTGTCCACTATCAGGTGAATGGAACCTACTACAGATCCCTGTCACCATAGCATTCTGCTTCACAACAGATCTAGGGAAGTCAAGGGGTGTAAACTAAAAACTTTGAAACTATGATTTAAAAGAGTCTTTTATCCTTTCATCTGTATGTGTCAGGTATTCAATATAGTAACAGAATGTCTGATGAATACAGTTGACATGATGAGAAGGAAAGACACTGAAAACCAAGAAAGGAGAGCAGTTTAAAAGCAAAGCACTCCTGTGGTGACTATAGTATGGTTTACAAGAGCAGCTAAAGAAGCCTGGAGGGAGTCTATTCTGATATCACAACTCAAATGAAGAGGCCATGATTGAAAACAGCAGAAAGGTGGGCACTTCATGTCCTAGTAAGGGCAGCATAGCTTATGTCAACCTAAGTGTTCCACAAATAACAATTACAAACCCTAGACAAAATATTTTGGAATAATATTTGAAATTTTAAAAAGTTATTTGAATGCTTTGAAGACTGAATGAAAACAGACACTAGAAGGGATTTGATTCTTAAAAGGGGAGACTATCACTGGTTAAAAGCCTCAGCTATGTATCATTTTCCCTGTGTCTAGCCATAGTTCTTGTGTCACAGAATTACTGCACCTTAATGAGAAATGTACATTATTTTCTTTTGCATTGTCAGAGGATAGAGACTGGGCTAGTCAGAGCAGCCAGCAGTTGGGGAGGAAAGTTGAATAGAAAAGGAACCATGAAGAGAGGCCCTAAAGTCTTCAACTGACACTGGACTTTGTGTGCATGGAAGAGCTCCAAGGACTTGGAGGAAAGCAATAGCTAGAAGGTTGAAAGTCATACAGAGAACTTTCCGGCCCTGCCTACTTCCGAGAAGACAGAATTTGAAGTCTGAGTATTGCCAAATAAATGGCAAATAAATAAAGATTTCAAGTTTCCCATTAAAACTCAAAAGTCTTTGGGCTGGAGCAAAGACTGTTCAAAGATAAAAGGACTTTCCCTGAGACTAAAGGCTAATTACTAAAACAGGTCTACCATTAAAAAGTATAAGACAAGTTTGTAGGGGGATGACTCCATTGGACTTGATGCAATAATGAGGACACGATTTTTTATCCCTGGCACCAATGTAAAAATCTGAGTGTGCATATTTAATCCCAGTGAATAGAGAATGGTCTCTGGGCCTTGCTAGCTAACTAGTCTAGTTGAAGAGGTGAGTTTCAGGTTCAATGACAAACTCAAAATAAGGTGGATAAGATGGAGAAAGACTGAGGAAAACACCTAAGATTGACACCTCTCTCTCTCTCTCTCTCTCTCTCTCTCTCTCTCTCTCTCTCTCTCTCTCCTTCCATGTGTGTGTGTGTCTGTCTGTCTGTGTGTCTGACACACACCTACACATATGTGTAAAACAAATTCCTATGAATTTTATATTATTAAATAGTGATTTATCTGCCCACTAGAGCAAAAAATCAATAGTCTGACTGTCCTATATAATCCACAAGGTAGAAGACAAAATTAAAAGTTAGAATACACACACATGTGAAGAAATGGGGATAAGTAATTCAGTGTCAAGAGAAACCGAAACTAGATGAAATCCATTTGTTGGATCTAGAGATGAAGGTTTACACTTTATAAGATACACTCAGGAAGTAACACCTGATTCAATCCAATGAGAACTCTGAAAAGTAGCAAGTTTAAAATGTATTTGTTGGTACTTTAGGCTTGGAAAAAATATTAGAAAGACATTCTTTGACTTTCAGCCTAGAAGAAGGACACACAGGCCCAGTTTGTACTGATTTCATTCTAGCAACAGAGGGCAGCCTTTGTCTTTTCCTTGTACAGGAATCCCGATGGAAATTCTGGAGGAAAGTGTGATGTATCAAAATGCAGAATCAGTTGAAAGATTTACAAACATAAGGGGCCAAGAGAAGTAATGCCCTTCATTCGCACTGATACTTCCATTCCCTGACGAGAGAAAGCAACTGGTTTAGTGCCAGAAGCACTAACAGGTGAACTCCTACCCAATGTGGTATAGCTCAGGAAGTGTGCATCGTTCTCTTTTAATGGCCTGGGGAGACTCCTTGTGCCCATTTAGCATCACCATCAAAAACAGTGGGATCTCCTGAAGTACCATATAAATCAATCAGGGAAAACAGCCTTCAGAGGCTCTCAAATTTAATTGTCCCTGGAATCAGAGCCCATAGGCATAGTCCAAGATCAGTATGCCATACATAGAGTGACTACTGCCAAAATAAAAGCTTTAAATAGGATCAAGAACTACTGAAATAATAGATGACATGTCTAGGACACGATAAAATTATTTTTGTAATAAGCTTTTTAAGTACTAATTTTTGCTCATGGGTGTACACACACGCTTGTACCATGTTGCACATGCAGAGGTTGAAGGTCAACTTGCAGGAGTGGGTTCTCTCCTTTCATATTGTGTGTCCTGGAGATTTTTGAACTCCTGTAATTAGGTTTAGCAACAAGTACCTGTAGCTCAGTGGTTCTCAATCTATGTGTTGTGACCCCTTTGGCAAACCTATGTCTACAAAAATATTGATATTACAATTCATAACAGTAGCAAAATTACAGTTATGAAATAGCAGCAAAAATAATGTTATGGTTGGGGTCACCACAACATGAGGAACTGTATTAAAGGCTCATAGGTTTAGCTGCTAAACCATCTCACTGGTTCTTTATTTTTCCCCTTTCAGCTTTTAATATTTTTCTTTGTTCTGTACATTTGGTGTTTTGATTATTATGTGGCAGGGGGTTTTCTTTTCTGGTCCAATCTATTTGTTGTTCTATAAGCTTCTGTATGTCTACAGGCATCTCTTTAGGTTAGGGAAATTTTCTTCTATGATTTTATTGAAAAAGTTTTCTGGGCTTTTGACCTGGGAATCTTCTCCTTCTTCTATTCCTATTATTCTTACATTTTATCTTTTCATAGTATACCATTCAGGAATTCCTAAATTGTTGAATGTTTTGTGTTGTGAACTTTTAGATTTTTACATTCTCTTTGACTGATGTATCATTTTCTTCCATTGTATCTTCTATGCCTGAGATTCTCTCTCCATGTCTGTTGGTGATTTTTGTGCCTGTAGTTTCTATTCTCTTTCCTAGGTTTCCATGTCCAGGGTTACCTTGGTTTGTGTTTTCTTTATTGCTTCTATTTCCATTTCCAGTTCTTGGACAGTTTTATCCATACCCTTCACCTGTTTGTATTTTCCTGTATTTATTTATATTTAGTCATTCCCTCTTTTAAAGCCTCTACCTGTTTTAATGTGTTTTCCTGTATTTTATGGGATTCATTCATTTCCTCTTTAAAGGCCTCTATCATATTAAAAGCCCTAACCCAAACATCCAGGAAATTGAGGATGCAGTGGTCCTTTCATAACAAGAATGAGAAAAATCAAAACTTGCAAGGAAAAAAAGTGATGCATAGATGAATAGATGCTAAGATGACTTAGATGTTGAAATTATCTTGACATGGATTTCAAAACGATCATCATAAATGTTTCAACAAATAGCTAAAACTTATCTTGAAGCAAATTAAAAACTAGAAATTCCCAGCAACATAATTGAAGATACATAAAATAGTCAACTACAACATTACAAAACCAAACGTAGAATAATAAATTTTAAATGCCTATTATATGGGTCCAATAATTTAGTGAATCAGTGCATTTGAGGATAGGTCAATGGAATTGACACAATTTGACCAACAAAGACAATAGAGACTGAGAAAAAAAACAGAGTCTCGGTGCCTATGCGATAATAACAAAAATAAAGCACTGATGCCATTGGAGTCCTAGAATTAAAAGAAAATAGGCTGAGGATATAGCTCAGTGAATGAACACTTGCCTAACATGTGCAAAGTCCCTGGGTTTGATCTTAACAAAGTGGATATGGTAGGTAAGCACTTAATGAAACAATGGTGAGGAGTTAGAGACATGGCTAAGTAGTTAACCATGGGCACTACTCTTGTAAAGGACTTGAGTTTACCAGCACTTATGGTTATGAGGCTTATAACTTCCTGTAAGTTCAGCTCTGTTGTATCTAATGCTGTCTTCTGGACTCTATAGGCACCTGCATGCACATGGTACACATACCAAGAGGGGATAAAAGCTGTCAAGAACCTGAGAAAGCCTTAAAAGGATTACCCTTCAGAAGACAAAAATACACATTGAGATATATCATAATGGAATTTTCGAGAAGCAATAACAAAAGAAGAGGTTGAGACAGAGAAATGACAGATTACCAATATAAAAATTCTCAGTTCTACTTTCAGAAGTTTTTTTTCTGTCTGAAACTATGAATACCAGAAGGAAGGGGTACAGTTTTCAAGAACTTAAAAAATATCCTCTCAAGTATAAATTCTGTGTCTAGTGAAAGTATCCTTCAGGTGTAAATGGCAAATCACATTCCTACATAAAAGATGCTCAAAAATTGGTCAGCAGTAGCATTTCCATTAAAATGTTTCCAAAAAGAAGTATTTCAAATATAAAATAGTAAAAAGAGGTATAGTGATGCAGCAGAAAGGACAGAGATATGAGTATATAAAATAGAGTATCTTCATAGGTTTTCTAAAGTATTTGGTGAACGGACCTTGTCTGATACCCAAGACAATATTATGTGTGCAGAAGGAAAAGAATGCAAATGAAAGTAATGTTTATCTTTATATTAACCATATTTTTTATATTCTATATTATTGGCACTCTGCCATCTGGGATCTTGCTGACTGGAGAGAAACTTTCTATCCCAGGATTAGTCAGCATTTAGAGATAAAGTCAACACAGAGCATAAGTTTCATATACAAACTAACCAATCTCAAGACCATACTCTAAATCCCAGCTTTTAAAACTGAGACCAAGTAACTAAATGTGAAGGTTTTGAAATTTCTGACCAAAAATTCAATATCATGCATGTTAACAAATCAATCTCATTTTTAAAGATTTATTTTTGGTTTTTAAAATTATATGTATGTGGGGGCTGGAGAGATGACACTTGTTGCTCTTAACGAAAACCTAGCAGCCACAGGGGAGTTCACAACCATCTGAGCTCACAAGCATCTGTAACTCCAGTACCAGGACATCTGATAGACCTTTGTAAACTCTATGGGCTCTAGCATGCATGTGTTATAAATACATACAATCAGGTACACACAGACACTCACACACACACAGCACGTGTGTGTGGGTGACTGAAGAAGAGCATTAGAATCCTTGGAACAAGTACTGTGAACTACCTAGTATGAGTGCTAAGAATCAACCTCATGTCCTCTGCATGAAGAGCAAAAACTCTTAATCACTGAGCCATCTCTTCGGCCCTGGAAAAAATTGCAAATATTTTAAAGAATTGGATCATGTGTAATTCAAACAGAAATCAGAAATGGCAACATAATCCAGCTATAGTGGCACATGCCTTTAATCTGAGAGACAGGAGGATGGCCAGTCTGCTCTACACAATGAATTCCAGGACAGCCAGGGCTATCTAGAGAAACCCTGTCTCAGATAACAAACAAAAAGAAAAAGCATGACAATCTCTGAGAATATATGGTCCAGGTCCTCTGCATATGTTATGACGACTGTTAGTTTGGTATTCTTGTAGGACTCCTAACCGTGGAAGCAGGTGTGTCTCTGACTGTTTTGCCTGCTTCTTTCCTCCTATTGGGCTACCATGTCTAGCCTCAGTGTGAGGGCTTTTACCTTGTCTCATTGTATCTTATTTTGTCCTGTCTGCCTGTGTCCCTTAGAGGCCTTTTTTTTCTGAAGAGGAAATGGAGGTAGAGTGGATCTGAGGAATGGGAGATGGGGAGCTGGGAGGAGTGGAAGAAGGGGAAACTATGGTTGGGTTGGGTTATATTGTATGAGAGAAGAGTCTCTTTTCAATAAAGAAGTCAAAAGAAAAATTTAAGATTATACCACCTTTATTTGTGGAGGGCTTACCATTTGGCATTAGAGTCTAGTGACTAGACTGATGTGTTCTACACTGGGAAGGATCACCTCTTCCACTCCCAACTTTATTCAATTACCTGTAGTTATTTGTATAAGGTTGAAGCCTTGTGGGGGCTTTTTTTCTGTCCACTTTGGCATGTTCATTGCTGTCTTCCTAGTTACATATAAGTGACATTATATGAACTCAACAAGTTAAATTTAGGAATACATATACAAAGACATATATATATATATACACATATATAAATTTATGCATTATATATATTATATATATGTATGTGCATATATATATTCATGGCCTCTTTTTCATATATATATGAATATATATTCATATATATGTTTCATATATATTCATATATATTTCATATATATATTAAAAAAGAGGCCATGAATATATTTTATATATATATATATATATATATATATATATATATATATATATATATATGAAAAAGAGGCCATAAATTTAAAGGAGAGTGGCGAGAATTATCTGAGAGGGTTAGGATGGAGGAAAAGTATGAATAAAACAGTAGAAATAATCATTGAAATAATATTGAAATGAGCCATGGTTCTTTGAGAAGATAAACAACTTGGACATACTAACCAAAAGAAAGAGAAAACTCAAATTAGTAAAATTAGAGGTAAAAAAGGTTGCTACCCTCTTTGGAGATGGAGGGATGCCTTTCCCACTCCACTTGCCCCTTGCTTACCTGTGGCAGTTGGGAAAGCTGGCACCCAGGAGAGCATCTGGGCAGCACAGTAGAGTTGGCTCTGGTTGTGGGGGCGGGGGGTCTGCATGGGGGGATTGTAGGTGAACAAGGCCTGACAATGTGAAAGCTGGCACAGCCCCTCACCTGCTGCAGCACCCAGGAGAGCAAGGCAAGAGTGTCAACTTGCTATAATTTTTTTTCAATATACAGCTTGAAGTGCTAAATACTGTGATAACTTAAGGAAATAAAAGGGCTTAATGTAGATAATGAAGATGTCAAAGTATCCTTATTTGCAGATGATATGACTGTATACATAAGAGACACTGAAGAATTCATCAGAAAACTCAAAGAGGTAATAACCACTTTCAGCAAAATGGCAATATATAAAATTAACATACAAAATAAGTAGCCTTAATATGTATGAATGATAAACATATTGAGAAATAAATCAGGGAAATAATCTGTTTATAAACACACCCTTGAATTATGTCTAATCATGGGAGTAAAAAAATCTTTACAATAAAAACTTAAAAACTCTGAATAATGAAATTGTAGAAGTCACTAGAAGTTGCAAAAACTCCCCATTGAAAATAATCGATATGGTTAAATGGCTGCTCTACCAAAAATGACCTACAGATTCAACACAATCTCCAACAGAATTCCAATATAATTCTTTACAGAAGTAAAAAAAAAGTCTTAAAATCTTAAAATTCATATAAGCATAAAGAAGAACCTGGGTGGCTAAAGCAATTCTGAGTGAAATTAATACTGCTGAAACTATGCCCATATCTGTTTTCAAATAAGTTCTTTTAAAAAAATATAACTGTATAATGTACAAGTGGTCCTTGGCATTTATTCCAGAGAACAGAAAACTTAGACCCAAACAAAAATTTGCATGGGAATGTTTATAGCAGCTTTATTCATAATGGCCCAAACCTGGAAAAGAGTCATGTTTTTAATAGGAAAATGCATAAACAAACTGTTGTACATTCAGGCCTTGGAATACTAGTCATCAAAAGAGGGATAAACCATGCTATACACAACTATGTAGATGAATCTCAAAGGAGTCATCTTCAGTGAAAAACATGCTAACCTTGCAATTTTATATACAGCATGATTCAACCCGTGTATTTTTGAAATGACAAAATTATAGAGATGTAAAACAGATTAGTGGTTGCTTATGATTGAGTATGGGGGAAAGGCAGGAATGAGGCAGAATATAACAACATAAATGCCCACACAAATGCTTGGTATATGTAAAACTGGAGAGATTCAAATAAAATTAGTCTATTGTTCTAGTGTCAAAATTCTGATTATGATATTGTACTTTAATAATGCATGGTGTTCTCAGTTGGGAAAACAAGGTGAAAATTAGATAGGATCCTGTATTATTTTGGAAAATGCATATGAGTCTACAATTCTTTTAATTAAAAATATGAAAATATTGTCATATTCTAATGTGGATAGAAAAGAAAAACTAGTTTTTAAATAATTATTAATTATTACTATTACTACTATTTTTGCCCTATTCATTTTAAATTCTTTTTAAAGGTTTATTTTTATTCATGCATGTGTATCTATCTGTATGTGTCTGTGTGAGTGTTTGCAACACAAATAGGAACACATCTGTGGACACCAAAAGAGGACATTTGCCTTCCTACAGCCAGAGTTAGAGGAAGTTGTGATCCACCCAACACAGGTACTGGGAAACAATCTCAAGTAAGAATAAATATGTTGTCTTGACTACTGAGCCATATCTCCAGCCCCTCATTTTATTTCTTTAACTATAATAGTTGTATACTCTGTGTTTATTTCAGGCGTTTCACACAAGTACAGCCCTACTGCCTATTTTTTTGCTAATTTGTATTAATATCATTTCTTCAAGTATTTTAATTCAGTTTTGTGAGATTTTGTTGGTGAACTGTCTGGCCTGGCTTGATATTCCATCCCATGAAGTTGGTTTACTTTTGCTTCTCGGGAACCTAGCAACCTAGGATATTTTGTTAATTTTAGATTCAGTTTCCTGAATATCCAGGTCATGACAATTTTATCCATAACTCTTTGTGGTTATGAATTTTCTAGAGACATTATTCACTAATACATACATAAAAATGCTGAAGTCAAAACAGTTACATTTACTTTTTCTCTTTACATTATTATCAAGTGGAATTTTTTTCGTGTAACTACCAAAGTTATAGTTCCTTCAGCATCTTCATATATGTGTGGATGATTAGAACATAACTGTGATAATCATACAGGAAAAACTGTTATGTTGTGTTGTACTAAAATTTTGTTTATCAAGAACCATACTTAACAAGTGAGGAGACATGTTACAAGTGGCTAAGATTTTTTTTGTTTTGTTTGTAATACTAACAATGCAAACTAGGACCTTCACATGCTAAGCAAGTGCTTTACCACTGAACTTGTCCCCTTGTTGTGGTTCTAAAACACTCAATCATTGAGAAACATTTCTAGCCCAATTATAAGTCATGAATACTGTTTGCATGAGAATAGATTTGTACAACCACTTTGGAAAGTGCTGTCAGTATCTACAGAAATTCAATGCATACATCATATCACTCACAAAGCAGTACTTCTAGCACATACAGATGTATGTTAATCAAAGGACATGTATGAGGCCCTGTTTTAGCAGCATTATTTATAATAATAACAACTGAAAACAACCCTAACAGCCAGCACCAGTAGAATGTATAAATAAATTCTGGTGTACTTATGCAGTGAAATATTATATAGAAAGGAAAATGAACAAATTACACTGATATCCAGTATCATGGATAAAAGAGGCCAGACATGCACCAATCTATACTATCATGTTCCATGCTAAAAAATCGCAAACCACATAGATTTGATCTACTATGTTAGAAGTTATGACCTTTGGAAGAGAGTGACAGAACAGGCTAGAAGGAGATGGAGCTTCTGGGACAATATTATCTTTCCTGATTAAAGTGCTAATTACACAAGGCGTGTCCATTTGGACAATTCCTTAAATAAGACATTTAAGGCATACATAAGATTTTTATTTGCATATTATATTTTAATTAAAGTCTAATTTTAAATGGAGTATAAACTAGAAAAAGAGATGCTTTGTATATGGTAAAAACAAATCCTAAGAGAATAATGATATTTAACATTGAATCATTTTTAAAAGCTTTGTTGATATTCTACCTAAAATATGATCAATTGTGATAGATGTCAAAGTATTTCTTTATTCCATGTTTTCTTTGGAACTCAATGTTTTCTGTTCAAGTTTAACTCATTTTCAGTTTATACAGTGTAGAGTAGAGACAAGGGTCCAATTCCATTCTTCTGCATGTGGCTTTCCAGTTTTCTCAATACTATTTGTTGTAAAAATTCAGTGGTACATGAATGCAAACATCTAATCTGAGGTCTTCATTGTGTTTTATTGCTCTATGTGTCCGTATGAACAGTTGATATCTCAAATATATAACTACCAAGACTTACTACAACTCAGCAGAAAAAAAAATCCCAATTAACAATATGCAAACGGAGGTAGAGAGATGCCTCAGCTGATAAGAATTCTTGCTGCTCTTGCAAAGGCCATGAGTTCAGTTCCCGCCAAGCATGTGGTTTGGTTTACAGACACTATAACTCAAGCCCTCAGATCAGAGGCCCAATTCTATCCTTCAAGATACCTGTACTTAATGTGCATATATCCACAAAGATAAGCAGATACACACACACACACACACACACAGTTTAAAATAAGTTAAATCTTGTTTTAATGGACAGGGTAGTTGAGTAAACATTTCTTTCAAGAAAACATATAAAGGATCACCAGAAAGATACAAAGATGCTCCCCCAAAATGCCAGTTAGTATGTGCATTATAAAAAAATAATCTAAAGGTAGGAGTTACGATGTAGCTCAGTTGGCCTCTTCTTTCAGTTCAATTCTCTCTGTTTGGCTCTTAAATCTAGATTATTTCCTTTTGAGCTCAGTAACATGTTTTAAAAGATGTGTGTTATCTTTTTTCCAGAATTTATAGGTGTTTTGTAGCAATAAGATATTGCCTGAGCATCTTATAGACCATATTGCCAGAAATATATATTGTAACTCCATTGCTATAGGCTGATAATTTTCACATCCCATCTCTTCAAGCCACCCACATCCTCACTTGAGTTTCTGACTCGACAGCATCTATGAGACATCTTATCTATCCGGTTTCACATCTCCACTAGAACGTCTAGTAAACACCTCAAATATGTTCAAAGTAGAGCATGCTCTCTTCCCACCCAACCATTACTTCTCTAGCCTTTCCCTTTCCAATCCATTAGTGGACAAATTCCATAACTTCTTGAAGAAGAAATCTACCTGCCCTGCTAAAATGCTTCATTGTCCATCACTCTTATACCCTGTCCTAATCACTGAAAACTATATACTGAGTTCTTTCTCTGCCTTTCATCCCCACCAGAGCCCATTTCCAAGGCCCTACAAGTTCATAGCCAGGTCACTGCCATAACCTTCTTATGGCTACCTACTTCCATTCTTAACCTTGCTCTGTACAGAGACTGAACAGATTTGTTGTTTAGGATGGATGCAGAAGAAGCCAAGAAAGCATTTGATGAGTTACAATGATTTGTTTATCTAGTTGGAGCATCCTTAGTTATATAATAAAAAGTATTTTGGCTGTTTCTGACTGATCACTTGATTTCTGCTTTTCTTTAATATAGTCATTTACAAGGCAAGTTAAGCTTTTGCTTCTGTTTGCTAGGTCCAATGACCTGGCAGGCTCTGTCTGCTTGGGCATGCTCCAGGCCTGTTCTCCACCTTCACTTACTTTAGTACCCTTCATCACCTCCTACAGTCTCAATGAAGAACGCTTCACTGGACAGCATAGGACCTTCCCAAATGAGGCATCTACTCCATTGTCATCTTACCCAAGGATGACTCACTACTATTGGAGCTAAGGGTTCTTTTTCTAAAAGAACTAGAAATTTAGGACAATATATGAAGTTCTCTGATTTTCTCTTTGACCTTTGAAAACAAACATGCACTAGAACAAACAAACACAAAGGTAAATGTTGTGCAGGCTGACTCAAACTCCTCTGCTTGCAGCTGATCTTGGCCAGTGGTGATCTTAATCCTGTCCTGTTTGACCCTCCAGACTGTCCCCTTTCTGACTCTGCTCCAGGCTTCCTTATGACAGGAGCAAACATTGTCAGCACTTCCCAGATCCCTTCCATTTGGTACCTCAGAGCATTCTTGCTGATTTGTATCTGCTTTATCTGGAAACATGGAAGATACTATTCATGGAGAATGTGTGCCTTGGAAAGATGTACTTGCTCTGTTTCCCAGAGATTTCCCCAATTCATGGATGGCTTCTTAACACACATGCTCCTAGCTACCTTTTCTTTTTTTCTTTTAAAAAAATTATATTTATTTTATTTATTTACATTCCAAGTGTTATCCCCCCTCCCAATCCCCCTCCCAGATTTATTCACCAAATACTGTATCCCTTTTGCCTCTGAGAGGGTGTTTCCCCCATCTACCTCACCTCCCCCACCACTGCATCCCTCTTCCCTGGGGCTTCAAGTCTCTATAGGATTAGATGCATCCTTTCTCACTGAGGGCAGACAAGGAAGACATCTGCTACATATGTGCCAGGGGCCTTGGACCAGCCCTTGGGTGGTGGCTTAGTTTCTGGGAGTTCCCAGGGGTTAAGGTTACTTAACAGTTAGTCATCCTACAGGGTTGCCATCCCCTTCAGTTCCTTCAATCCTTCCCCTAACTCTTCCGTAGGGATCCCCAACTTTAGTTCAATGGTTGGCTGTGAGTTTTTGCATCTGTCGAAGTCTAAGGATGATAGAGCCTCTCAGAAGACAGTCATGCTGGGCTTCGTTCTGTCTGCAGGTACAACGTAGCATCAGTAATAGCATCAGGGTTTGGTGCCTGCACATGGGATAGATCCCAAGTTAGGCCATTGTTACTGTAAAACGGTCGCTAGACAGCTTTTCTTTCAGTCTCTGCTCCATTTTTGTCTCTCTATTTTTTTTAGACAGGAAAAATTTAGAGTCAAAAACTTTGAAGATGGGTTGGTGACCCCATCCCTCCATTGGGGGCCCTGTCTATCTACTTGAGGTGCTCTCTTCAGTTTCCATTTCCCCACTGTTGGACATTTCAGCTAAGGTTATCCCCGTTGAGTCCTGGGAACCTTTCATATCCTAGGTCTCTGGGACTTTCTAGAGTAACCACGGCCCCCTACCTCATCCCCAGCAGTTGCGTATTTTCTATTCATTCTCCTGGCCCTCAGGGTTTCTCTCCTGTCTCCCCAATACCTGATCTTGCCTCCTTTTCTCCTCCTCCTCCTCCTCTCCTCTCTTACCCGGATCCCTCCTTCCCTATGCCTCTTGTGATTATTTTGTTCCCTCTTCTAAGTGGGATTCAAGCATACTCACTTGGGCCTTACCTCTTCCTTGTGTCACTGTCTTCCCATAATTCCCACCTCCCCCAGTAAGCTACCTAAACTCTTGCCCATTTCTGGCAGGATCGAGCTGAGCCAATTGCCTGGATTGCCCTCAGGTCCTTGGCTGTTTCCTGTCTCCTAGCACCTCTCTCTCTGTTCCCATGGTTTACTCCCATACTTTGTTCTCCCTGCTGTCAACAGTCACCCTTGCATGTAGGTAACCTCAGTTCACCCAAGCTTCCCAGTCCTCCCTCCTCTTCTTTGCAATCACGTGCACTTTCTCTGTAGATCCTTTAGTGATCTGGAGGTATTTTGTTCCTTTTTAGTGCCAGCATTTATCTATCTGCTCTCAGTAGGAGCTCTGTGAGAGCAGAAGCCCTGTCTGACTTTTTGCTCATCTGTCCACAATGTGAGGCACCAAGGACACCACCAAGGGAAGACTTTCCACAATTATTGGACTTTATGTTCATCTCCTCAGTACTTCTCTCTCAGATTCTGTGTTCCCAGCTTACCCTCTGGATGCCATAAAGTTGGGACAAATGAGCACCAAAGATTCTGTCCTCTGGGTGGGGAACTCAAGTTTTTCTATCAGATGGTTAGTGTGTTTCTGTTGTGGAGATTTTACTCCTGAGTCTTAGTGATAGCTTCTTCTTCTTTTTTTTTTTTTTTTTTTTTTTTTTTACTTTTTTTTGTATTTGAAAACAATCTCAATTTGCTTTGTTTTCTGCTCTCACTCTTCACACTGGCATATTGACAATCTAAGCTGGAAGCACCATACCCAATTTCCTTCTCAGCCATTTTCTCCTGAAAATCACTGGGTGTCTTTCTGTTAGTCTTCTGTCCCTGACATGCCTGCTGCTGTCTATAGTATCTGGCCTTACAGTGTGATCTGGGCATGTCCCCCCTCCCCCCAGTTAAAGTCATCTTGATCAGATCGGCAAGTCTCCAAGCAACCACATTCTTCCCTAGTGAGATGCACTCGATCCTTAGCCAAAAGCCTATCATTTCAGTATCTTAAGCCATAGTCCAAAAAACAAATCTGCACAGTTTCAACCCTTCTTTGCATCTCCAGCTGTGCTGGCTGCAGCTACCCCCACACCTAGCCTCAAGGGACCCCTGACCTCTAAGCTAGCCCTACAGCGATCAACTTGTAGACAAATCCTATTCCCCTTGGTTCAGATGAGACAATATTGGAATTTCTCAAAAGGAAATTTGCTAGGAAACCAAGTGAAAAACAAAACTAGAGAGGGAGGGAGAGAGCGAGAGAGAATACAAAAGCTTAAAGAATGATGCTTTATAGAGTCCAGTTCCTTATCCTGAGATAACTACACTCTGGCTCCAGACTAGCTTGGCTGGCACAGTTCACAAGGCACACAGGATATGAGAATATAATCCTTCAACCTTTGCACAAAGGAAGATGATGCTGGATCTGGAGCACTGATTACAGAAAGACAGAATGAGTCTTTGTGTGCCTGGACCATTTCATTCCACAGAGATGTTAGCCTAGAGCATGGAAAGGCTGCTCCAGCAACTCTGGACATGCAGGAAGTCCTGTCTTCTAGCCCTGATGCCCTGCAAGCTTCTTGCAACATTGCTGACCTCCCACTTTGATTTTAGTAGTGTTTATTTTAATGGGATTTTAAAATAAGATTTTTGCAATACAAGATCATGTTGCCTGCAAAAAGAGGTGTTTTTTCAACTTTCATTCTAATTTGGAGGCCTTTTCTTCTACTTTCTTTTCTAACTACCCTGGGTAGAATGTCCATTTCAGTGTTGAATAGAATTAGCCTGAGTGGTGTCTGCAATATGTTCCTAGTGGGAAGTATTCAGTCTCTCCATTGAGTGTGAGTTTAGCTGTGGTTTTCATGTGGATAGAGGCTCAATTCAGCTTTCAGTGACCGATGCTTTATTGGAAAGCTTAGCCATCCTTTTTGCATTTTCTTCCTTTGTTGTACTTTCAGCTTCCTTTACTTTTTGCACAGTTTCTTTCAAAAGGTCTAGCCTGTCCTTCTGTGGCTAGAAAACTCAAGAGCAATGACTTGACTTTCTTGCCTTTGTCCACTCAACAGACATTGAGGCAATGCCTACAGTGAGCCAATACTTTGTCAAGTTCTTGGGAATACAATACTGGATAAAATAAAAAACCTGTCTTCTGGAGCTCACAATCGAGGGTGACCTTAAAAATATGTAAATAGTCAAGATAATCACAAAGAGAAGTGGAAGTCAGAGCACTGTGGGTGAGTGTGGTGAGAGGAGGCTCCGGAGCTGCTCTGAGGCAAGGGGTCAGGGAAGTCCTTTCCTATGTAGGTGATATTAAGCCGGGCTCTGGGTGGTGATCCGACTCTGGAGAAAATTATTGCAGAAGAAGAATGCAAAAGACTTGAATCAAAAATAAGCCTGGTGAGTGTGGACAGCAGTGAGGCTGGCACAGCTGGAGGAAGAGGGGGAGTGGGAAGTGCTGAGAACAAAGGCAGGCACTGATCCTACAGGCAAGGGCACCCGATTGGACCAGATGTGCTGGAAAGTCACTGGAGGGTGTTAAACAGGAGGTGTTGTGATCTAAGTAAATGAATCTCTCGGACTGATATATCTTTTTCTTCTGTGGGGGTGGAGATTGAGGCCAGAGTCTTGTGTACCATCAGCAAATGCTTTGCCACTAGGCTACAGCCTCAACCGTTTCTAAAATCCTCCACATAATGCTCCATTTATCGGTAAAGTATGTACTTGCTGAATGGCCATCAAGACCGTTTTGTCGATTGATTCTTGCTGCTGGAACAAAATACCACACACTGGGTAATTTATGAACAATAGATGTTTATTTGGTTGACAGTTCTGAAGGCTGGGAAGTCTGATCTTGCAGGATTTCTTATTGCATCATAATGTGGCAGAAAGCATCACAGAAGGAACAAGTATACAGTGACTGGATGTGACAGAAAGACAAAGAAATGGAAGGAAAGAAAGGGGCCAGACCTATCTTTTTGTCAGGAGGCCATTCCTGTGATAAACTAACTTTCTTCCATGATTACAGCATTAATCTATACAAGAAGGTGACAGTCTCATGACCTACTTACCTCTAAATCACTTCTCAGCACAGTTGTATGGGGATTACATCTTCAGTACATGACTTGGAGAGAATATATTTAAACTATACCCAAGGTGCTATAGCCTCTCCCCTCCCTGTGTATCTCCTTCTGCCTTTATTCTATCACTCCCACTCTTGTTTACTCTCTTCTAGCCACACTAGTGCCCTTGGCTAGTCCTCTGAAAAGCCAAGCATGCTGCCACCACAGGGCCTTTGCCCTAACTGTTCCCTTTATTTGCAGTGCTTTTATCTAGCTTTCTGCTCAAACACTGGCTCATCAGAGAAACTTACCCTGGCCAAAGCCATTTCCTGTCTGACCTTCTCCACCGTTCTCTTGCCCTTTTTCTTGCTCTACTTCAGATATGCTGGCTTACATACTGTTATTTCCGAAGCCTGGCAAGAGTTTTCTATACTGTGAGCCTTTACTACCACCCTCTGTCCTCCAAACATGATGGCCTCTATTTAGATACAGCACCACTGGGACAGACACTAAGGGAGCAGACAAAAGGAAATAAAGGGAATGGAGGAAGTAAAGGTGGTCAGGTTGGACCTGGAGTTATTCTCTGAGTCCAGTAGTACATGGTGGGCTATAGAAGGTTTCTGCGGCTTCCGTTGTTTGTTAGGAACAACAATACAAAGCAATAGATAGTCATAAGAGCAAGTTAGAGAAAGGCTTGAGATTTCTTGCAAAGTAAGAGATGTGATACAGTCCAACGATTCTACTCTTCATTTTTTGCCCAAGAGAAATAAAAACTTGTCCACACAAAACTTTATGCACTACTATGTATAACATCATTATATATTGCATGTAAAAAAGTGGTGAAAAACTAAATTTCCGTTAACAGATGAATAGATAAACAAAATTTGGTTTGTCCATTCAATGAAGTATTGGTAATAGTTATAACTTGGATGAACGTTCAAAACATGTTGAATAAAAGAATTAAAATATAGAAGCACATGCTGTGCTTCCATTTATGCATATGCAAATCCACAGAGATGAGACAGAAAGTTGATTGGTGGTTCATAGGGGCTAAGGGAAGACCAGAGTGAAGAGTGACCACTAGACCACATATGACATTTCTTCCTGAAGTGATGATGATGTTGTAAAATTAATAATGGTGATGGCTGCACAACTTTGTGCTCCCAAAGCACTGACTTGTGTACAAAGTGATGCTCTTCCAGCCCACACACTCATTCTTCCTACTGTTGCTGTGGCTTCACACTGTCAGCACTTATGAGTCCTGAAATAAACATGCTATCACTTGTTGCTACCTCTGTACACAGGCCTCAGTGGGCCAGTATAGGACAACAGTATAGTTTGTCTTTGAAGTGTTGTTCTATCATGTCTTTTACAATTGACCACAGAAGACTGGATAGATATCAAATTCAGAATGATGAATACAAATTATAGTTTTTCCCAAGAGCCAACTAGCAGAGGCTGATCTTGGCCTTAGGTTCACAGCCCCAATGACTCCCATAAAAAAGAATATATTGGCTAAGGCTGATAACCTTGGACCTTCAACAGGGTGCATGTGTATGTTGGGGAGGTCTCATGGTAATTTGGGGTTAGTGGCATATCCCATGCATCTCTTATTTGGGGAAGGGTTCGAAGTGAGAATCAAATATATAGTAGAAAGATAGTTTATTTCTTGCCTTAGGAAAGATTCCACGAGCTGTCTAAGTGTATGCACTAGTTGGATTTATGTCAACAAGGCATAAGCTAGAGTCACTAGAAAGGAAGGAGCCTCAGTTGAAAAGATGCCTCCACAAGATCTGACTGTAGGCCAGTCTGTAGGACATTTTCTTAGTTACTGATTGATGGGGGAGAACTCTGCCCATTGTGGGTGGTACCATCCTTGGTCTCGTGGTCCTAGGTGCTATGAGAAATAGCAAACCATGGGGAGCAAGCCAATAAGCAGCGCCTCTCTATGGCCTCTGCATCAGCTCGTGGCTCCAGTTTCCTGTCCTGTTTGAGTGCCTGCCTTGACTTCCCTCAGTTGACTGTGATTCAGAGTATGTAAGTCAAATAAACCCTTTCCTCCCCAAGCTGCTTTTAGTCATGGTGTTTCATCACAGCAATAACAGCTCCAAATAAAACACCATATTACATTCATATCTGGTAGAAAATATTGCCTTATTCTGCCTCTAGAATGGGCACAGATCAGCTTGCTGTCATTTGACCACATATGGCTTATCTCCACAGTTGAGCAGTCTTAGCCCGAGGCTATCTATGCTTCCAAGGGGAAGCCTTAATCTGAACAAATTAGACTATAGGACACAACAGGTCAAATGTTAGTCATCTGCTAGAGGTACTGAAGAATTGAGTCCGGTGAGATTACCGTGCAGAGTCCTGGCAGGACTTACTGTAAAACTTCCTACTTTGTGTACAAAGCCCTGGGTTCAGACCACAGCACCAAAAAACAAAGTAAAAACTCCAGAGTTTTTGCTGTGCTGTGGAATATATACAAAATAACAGTGTATATTTAACTCAGCAAGATCAATGTATTCAATTGCTCATGGGCAGAGGTGGAGGTGACTGATCTAGGTAGGCTATAACATCCTCAGGGGCTGCTTAGGCACTTGAAACCAAGAAGACTAATGTCTGTGCTGTGTCATACAGGATGGGAAGTTCTGCCTTACTGAAGAACATTTGCTTCTGAGAGCACCTTGAAGCAGGATGCTAAGTGAATCAAGGCACTCGTCTCTGGCCACGTACATGTTTGACCTTAGACACACCTATCTTGAGACCTAGAAATGTATCTTCTGGAACAATTGAGACCCTGAACTTCATCTATGATGCATGCTGCCAACAATATCTTTAGGCCAGGCTTGTGGCCAAGTTATCCACTTTGCTAAGGAAATTGTCATCTATTTGGGAAGCATTTTAAGAACAGGGAATGTACTGAGTAGGGTAGATTCCTGCAGTGCCAGCATTTGGGAAGTACAGGCAGGAGGATCAGGAGTTCAAGGTCATCCTCTGGCTGCATAATGACTTCAAGGACAGCCTGGGCTACATGAGACTTTTTCTCAAAAGAAAATATTGAAAATTAAAATAAAGAAAAATAGGAAATGAAAATTCTAATCCTGTATCAGAACTTCAGCCAGCTCTTGGATCTTAGATGTTCACTAAGGATGCCATCCTTGGGCTTGTGGTCCTAGGTGCTAGAATGTGCTCACTTTGATTCAGGATCACAGGCTCTTGGACTGTAGATATAAAAATCTACAGTGGACGTTTAAGTGTTCAAATTCTTCTGCTCAGGAACTTTGTAAAGGGGGAGAGAGAGAGTTTCAAGTGGTAGAATATCTCCAGTGGGTAAAGGCGATGCATTTGGAGAAATGTTTAAGTATGTGCTGCCTTTGACCTGCTGGCTAACTATGTCACTCAAATTAGAAGGGTGGAAGTCACATTTCAGATCCACTTAGAGGTACTAGAAGGAACAAATGACTATTTTTAGGAGTGGATCAATCTTTATTTTTTTATGTCCCCTAAATTTTGAGATCTTTTATTCTGACTGGATCCAGGGCCCTGACTTTACATTATTTCTTCTTTAAAAGCTGATTGGTTTTCCATAGCTAGCGTTCAGAGTTGTGCTGGAATACTACAGCAGCGCCACCTGCAGGTCACAGAAATGAAATGCATATTCACTGCTTGGAACTCAATAGGATTAAGAGGTCTGACCAGTAGCTAGCTCTTAAATCTTTCTAGACAAGTGAATGGATGAAAAGGAAAAAAAAAAGAAAATGAAAAGACAAATAAATGAAAATATAAGAACAGAGAAATTGTTCCTCTGGCCTTACAAAAATCTCTTAAGTTAGAAATTCTTCAAATGGGGCATGAATTCATTTTTCAAAATATTTCTAATACTCCGGATACCTTCCCTTTGGGGAGCTACTGATATTGTTGATCCCAATACATGAATGTCACCCCCAAAATTATGAAGGACATACAGGCAGAGTTAAAACTTTCACAGTCTCCCTGCAGGTCTATAACCTGGGTTTGGGATCTAAATCTGACTCACGACAGCATTTTCAAAAGGCAGCCAGGCATCATCTGGACTATTGTTATGTCTGAGACATTTTTCTTTTAAAAAAAATTTACCTTCTAAATGAACACACAGAATTTCCAAGCTAGCATGCAAGGAGCATAGAAATGGCCACTCTATCCTAACAAAGAAAAGGTCGAAAAAAAGGAGGGGGGAGGGATCACCAACTCCTTTTATATCTGAGAGTAGAAAGGTCACAGGACAAAGTACTGCTTCAAAAATTAGAAATGGAAAGGGATATATAGAAACCATAATGTTCCAGAGAAGAGAACTACCAATAGCAACCTGTACCAGGGCCAGTGCAAGGCTGGGAAAGTCTGCACTGCAATTGATGAATTTGCTGGAGTCTCTGAATGGATGATATGAGAGTTAACATTTCTATAGAAGCCTTGATACTTTTGTGAATTTTAGCAACAGGAGCTCTACCAAGCTCTCAAAGGATACTCGAATTGTGCTTCCAGCAAGAGTAGAAGAAGATAAACCATTTTGAAATATATGATGTTCTTACCAAGACTTGCCCTAAGAAGAAACTGTTTTATGATTCTAATCTGCTGAGAATTTTTTTTTTAAATCATTACCTACCTAGAAAAGGAAATACCCAGTCTAGCCCCTTCTATTTTCCTGAACCACTCAGGACAGGGAAAAGGCATGAGCCCCTCTAAGTTCACAGACCAGGGCTACGGGCTCATCCAGAGGCTCAGAGCTAAGCACAAGGATGTAAATGTTTCTTCCCCCCCCCCCCCCCAGTGCTTTACCACTGTATCACTAAAGGCCTCTCTGCTACAGTTTCTCATAGTTAGTACATCATGTCTACTTTCCAACAACAAAACCCATGAGGCATAATGAAAGGCAAAAGCATGGTCTGAAGAAATCAAGAAGCATCAAAATGAGACTCAGATGGGGTAGAAATGGTATCAGACAAAGACTTTCAAGACTTCATAATTAAGATGCTAAAGATGCCAATGGGCAAAGCACACAGCAATGCAAGGCAGATGGATAATATAAGCAATAGAGGAAGACGCTCTAAGAGATAATTTTAAAAATGCTAGAGATCAAAAACACTGGGACACAAATGAGAAATGATTTTGATGGCCTAATTATCAGACTAGATAAGTCAAGTGGGGCATCTCTGAGTTGAGGACATGGCAATAGAAACACCCAAAAACTGAAGAGCAAGTGTAAGAAAGACTGAAACAAACAAACATATCACAATATCCAAAAAGTGTGAGACAGCTACAAAAGAAACATCATAGTCAAAGCAGGAATACTAAAAACAGAATAAAGACACAGGACAGGAGCAGGATTTGACACAATAACAACTACCAGTTTCTCCAAATTAATGTTAGACACCAAATTACAAATATAATAACAAGCAGAGTTAATGTAAGAAATTTTGGGCCAACTTATATTATACTTGAAATTGGAAAAGTCAAAGATAAGTCAAATTTTGAAAAGCCAGAACATTCCAAAAATATTTTTTTGTGCAGGGGAATAAAGATAGGAATTTTATCTGGATTCTTGGAATCCAGCAATGTCTGCTTCAGCCTCTGCATCTTTGTCAGCAGTTGGTATTATCAGTATATTTCACTGAAAGCTTAATTGGTGTTTTCCCTTAGAGTTTGGCTATTATTTGTGTATATATTTGCTTTTCATATGGTGTCTTTAGTGAAAAAACTGAGCACTTTTGATTAAGTTATTTTCTTACTATTTAGTTTCATTCCTATATATTCTAGATATAGCACTTTGTTAAATATGCAGTTTACAAATTTTCCTCACTTACAGTTTGCTTTTTCATTATTTTTAGCAAGGTCTTGCATCATGCCGAGGGAAAGTTGCTGATTATGATGACTTTTTAGTATTTTCTCCTTATGTTTTATTTAATTCTTTGGTGCAATGCCTTAAAAATATTTAACTGTAATTTAGTGCAGTGTGTGAGTGTGAGTGTGAGTGTGAGTGTGTTTGTGAAGAGTGTGTGTGTGTGTGTTCATGTTTGTGTACCTATGGAGGCCAGTGGTTGACTTAGAGTATCTTTATTGCTCTTCATCAAGTATTTTGAGACAGGGTCTCTCACTGGACCCAGAACTTATAAATTGGCTAGACTATCTGAGTGAGCTCTGAGGACCCATCTGTTTCTGCATCCACCAACACTAGGGTTATAGATATGTTTCCATACTGGGATTTTTTATGGGAGCTGGGGATTTGAACTCAGATCATCATGTTTGCACTACAGTGCATCTAAGCCATGTTCCCAGATTTTCACATGCTTTCTTTTAAAAATTTATAACTTAAAACTTCACATTTAGTTCTGTGCTCCATTTTGAATTACTCTTTCTAGAAACTGTGATGTTTAGAGTAAGGGTGTTGCTGCTGATGGTGGTTTTGTTGTTGTTTGTTTGTTTGCTTGCTTGCTTAGGTCACGTTTTTGTTTGGTTGAAGGTTTATACACATGGTAGGTATTCCAGTACCTTTTGTTCAAAGGATACTGTATTAACGAGGATTCTCTAGAATGGAATAGAATATGTGTTTGTTTAAGGAAGTATTAGGGCCAGGGAGATGGCTCAGTGGGTAAAAGATATATCCATGCAACCCTGACAACCATGGAGCCCATGTAAAAAGCCAGATGTGGTAGCATAAATCTGTAACACAGATTCCAACAGGATAGAAGATGGGGACAGGAGATTCACCAGACAGGCTAGCTATCTGGGAGCAAATAACACAGTAGCAAAAACAAAAGAGACCCCGCCTCAGTAAGATGGGTGGGACAAACTGACTGCTAAAAAGTGGTCTCAGATTTTCCACACTTGCTCCTTGGCATGTGCATCTCATCACCCCCTACCACCAATAAATATATACATAAAAGAACCTAGAAGGCAAGCCTTCTGGGAAAAGGGCAAATGTGGCAGAATTTTCCCTGTCCAGTTACATTAAAATATTAGTGCAGCAGGAGACCTGTGATTGGACAGGGAAAAGGGAGGTGGAGCTAGGAGTTGGAGAGAGGAGAGCATCTGAGGAGAGGGAAGATGGATCAAAGATGGAGGACGGACAGGAAGAAGATCCTGAACCAGAATGGCTTTAAATAGCCACAGGTAGTTACAAATATCATGTAGGGATAGAATGATTGGGATAACATGTCTAATCTAGTTGGGCAGCTTGTATCATTATCAATTGGCTCTGAAATTATTGTGTTAGCATTTTGTGTATTGAGAATTTATTGATATATAAATCTGACTAGTTTACTATAAGCTTCTAGAGTTTTGATTTTACTGGGTTACTGGGTATTTTGATATTTAACCACGAGGTGGGTGGTCATTGCAAGGGACCAGCGTGGCAGTGACCCCACCAAGGGAAATTAGCAAGTTGGGTGGAGATGTCTGGGGGCCCCAGGCCATAGAGTCTGCAGAGATGAGAAACCCCCACTAAAGGGTTACTGGAATGTGGGACCGCTGACCACAAGGGGATTAGGGCTGGAAAGAAGGAAATCCAGAGGCAAGCAAACCAGAGCTGGGAATACCATGATTGGCCACTGTACAGGATAGCTAGTGACAAGGGACCACACTAGGGCTGAGAGTTGCTGGCAGTAGCGTAGGAAGCCTCTTGGTTCATTTTTTATTAATTCCCACAACAGGCAAACAAAAAAATAAATAAGTAAACACACAAATAAGTAAGTAAATAAATAAGATTTCTTAGAATAGCTATAAGTTTCTCTCTAGGCACTGCCTGTGTTCTGTCCCTTTATCTCTGATGTCTTTATCTCTGATGTATGCTTTACTTGAAATAAGTAAGTTACTCCATTCTCCTTTTGCTGAGTGTTAGCATGGTCTATCTAGCCCTTCTAACATATCTGTCTTTATATTTAAGGTGATTTGTGTGTGTGTTTGAGAAGAAATACATGGTTGTATCTTTTTAAAGAGTATTTTTGGTCTTTTTATGTTTTTGAGAGCTTCATACTGCATAATGATTATACCAGTTGACATGCCAACACAGATGGGGAACTCTTACAAGCCCCACCCCCACCCCATGAAGAGCTACAGATAGCTGCAGAGAAAGAGTCAATTTTCTCCAGAAATGAGCTCTCTGATACTTTAGCCAGTTTCAAATGTATTAGTTTTTATTTATTCCTATATCTTAGTTTATTTTAACCATTTACATCTAAAGAGATTAATTGTTTAGTATTAGGTATATATGTTTCACACACACACACAAACACACACAAACACACACACACACACACAAACACACACACACACAAGGTTTTCCCTGTATGGTCACTATGTGGACTGTACTGACCCGGACCACACAAAAATCTGTCCGTCTCTGTCTCCTGAGTGCTGGGATTAAATATGCATGCCACCATGCCTGGCTAATTTTTCATATTTTTTTCTTTCAATTTTTCATATTTTAATTGGAAAATGTATAAGATCGCATTTTCCTCTCCTCTGAGCACATCAATTATCCTTTGTTTTTTAAAAGGTATTATTTGCACTAGAGTTTGCAATCATTTCAATACCACTTCACCAGAAGAACCTTATAACAATATAACAAAATATTCACTCTCAGTCTTTTATATCACTGCTGGCATTCCTTCTATTTCTCTATAAGCTACAATCAACTAACACATTGTTGCTTTTATTGCCTTTGAAGAACTAATTATCAGATTAACTAAGGAGAAAAATAAAAAGATTGTATTTTCATTTGTTCTTTCTTGTTTATGTAGCTCTTTAGATTTTGACCTTATTAAGTTTCTTGCTGAAGAACCTTGGACATTTCTTTCAAGGTAGGTCCTTGAAAGGGGTTCTGTCTTTCCACCATGTTTAATCAGAAAGCACTTTTACCTGCGGAGCCATTGCCTAAGCCCACATTGTTAGTTTTTGAGACAGAGTTTCAGCATGTGGCTGGCCTAAAATTCACCATGTAGGCCAGGTCTGTCTGGAACTCACAGAGACCAACATTCCTCAGAGAAGTTTCCTCCTGCAGCAGATGGGAACAAATACAGAGACCCCCACAGCCAGACATTATTGAAAGAGTGAGAGACCTTGGAACACTCAACCCTAAATGGGATATCTCCACAAATCCTTCATCCTGGAGGTTCAGGGAACACTGCAGAAGAGAAGGCAGAGAGTGTAAAAGCCAGAGAGAATGGAAGACATCAAGGAAATAAGGCCTTCTAGACAGGGCAGGCTGGTACACATGAACTCACAGAAACTGGCAGTATACACAGGTCCTACGGCCTAAGTCAAATGGGACCCACCGCTAAGATGGGAAGTGGGTACGAGCCTCTATCCCTAGCCCAGAAGATAGCTCCAATTGATAATTGCTTGCAAAGGGAAAATTTGTTTTCTCTAATGGAGTCTCACTGGGTACACAAAGCACACTTAAGGGTGGACCCCATACCCAGCAGTAGATAATCAACACAAAACAAACTCAGTAGTATTTTTGGAGGGTTTTTTTTTCTTCCAATGTTTTGATTTGGCATTATTTTTAACATTACAGATCTTATATATTAAGTTTTCCGATTTTGTTTTTATTGGTTTCTGTGTGACATATCAACATCTGTATATGTATCTTTTTCTATAGATTTTTTTCCTGTTCATTTGGTTTGTTTTATATTATTGTTGTTGTTGTTATTATTATTAAAGATTCCTTTTGTATTCTAATGAAAAAGAGAAAGAAAGGGTATGGGTTTGCGTTGGTGAGTAAGTGAGAGGATCTGGAAGGAGTTGGTGCAGGAGAAACCACAATCAGAACATATTGTATGTAAAAAAAATCTATTTTTAATGAAGAAAGAAAAAAGAAATCCACCATCCTCTTCCTACCAAGTTCTGGGATTAAAGATGTATACCTGACTCTCCTTTCCTTTTATATATTTTATCCAAATTACTTGACTTTTGCTGTTTGCAATTTTTAAGATTAAAGAATAATTATCATTTCCTCCTCCCCTCTTCCTTCCATCCCCTCCCGTAGCTACCCTGCTTCCTCTCAAGTTTATGGTCTCCTTTTCTTTAATTATTATTGATATATATATATATATATATATATATATATATATATATATATGCATGTCAATATAGAACTATAACCTGCTCTGCTGATTCTGTTTAGTGTTGCTTGTGTTTGTATATGATTTCAGGGCTAGATAACCTATCAGGTAGCTCATCACTGGGTAAAACTAATTGTCCCTCTTTCCACAGTCATGAGTTGCCTATAGTTGAGCCTTGTGAGAATTCTCCCATGTATGTTGGTTTGTCAAGTGGTATTGTCATTGTTCAGGTGTGAAACTTCCCTGTCATTTCTAGAAGACAAACTCAAATTCAACTTTCTGGTCCTCTGGATACCCCTGGTCTGAGATGCCTCCTAGAGCCATGTTGATATCCAACATCTGCACAGAGCTGCCCCTACCCCTCACTGGCTGTAGAACTTAGGAGAACAGCCTCACATCTCACCTGGGCAACATAGTAGAACTGGCCCTGGTGGTGTGGGGACAGGTGCCCTGGGCATGAGAGCTGGAGAACAGGCCCTGCCCCTTACTGGCTGCAGCACTTGGGTGAGCTAGCTGGAGAGCTTGCACTGTTGGTATGAGTGTGGGAGAGCTGGTGGACTGAGCAGCTCAGATGTTGGCCAGGCCCAGATCCAGTTCTTGGAGTTGGCCTACCCAATCATCTAACTCATCTATGAACTGCTGGAGCATGTGAAGGAGCTGAGTCTGAAGATCCAAAGCTGCAGGATCTCCATGACACAGGGCAACAACAGGCTATCCAAGAAAAATCCTGGTGAGGATCCAGTATTGATAGTGTAGCAGAAGCCAGAGGCCTCATACCAGACCAATAATTCATTGCAAAAAACATTTGCCAGTAAAGATGTGTAAATATGAGTATACTGCACGACACACTGCAGCTTCCATTGTGTATGATTTCTGTTTGTTTCTCTTTTTTTCTTTACTTGTGGGGGGTATTGCAAAGGCAGAGAGCAGATACAAAGGAATGGAGAGATGAGTTGGATTGGAGTACATGATGTGAAATTCACAAAAAGTCACAGATACACACACACACACACATACATATACGTGTGTGTGTACGAAATGATGTTAACTTCTAAATGGAAAAGGGAGAAATGCCTTTCCCAAATAGCAATGTCTTATCCCCATAATGGTAACATAAAAACATCAATCTTCTGTTAATGGTACTGCTACCTAAATCTGTGATTTCATTGTGGAAAACATGACGCTAGTAGTCAAAAACTTTAAAAGGAGGCCTTTTAAATTGCATGGCCACAGGGAACTTTGGAAAAGCTCATCATATTCTTAAGAATTTAGAAGGCTCTACATACATCCAAAGGTGCTCAGGAAAAAAAATTATTCATTTAACATTGCCTGGCCTTGGCAAACAGAAAGTGAACACTAAGGTTAACTTGTAAATTATTTGTAATTTGAAAGCATGCCTTCACACGCAGGTTCTCTTGACAAGCAGTCAAGGCATTTAAAGAAATCTGATTGATCGTTGGATGGCCATGAAATTACACTGACTGAAGTGTGACACCTAATTTGCTGGTTAATTTTCATCAACTTGACACAAATTTAGACATATCCAAGAAGGGAGAATCTCAATTGTGGAGTTGCTTCCATGAGACTGGCCTGTGGGGATGTCTGTAGGGTATTTTCTTAATTGCCAATTGATCTGGGAAGGCTGAGACCTCCTTGGGCAGTACCATTCCCAGGTAAGTAGGCCTGGGCTATATACGAAACTTAGCTGAACATGAGCCTGGAAGCAAGCTAGTAAGCAGCATTCCTCCATGATTTCTTCTGCTGCTGCATCCAGGTTCCTCCTTGAGTTCCTGGTCTACCATCCCTCAGTGATGGACTGTAACCTATAAGCCAAACAAGTCCTTCCCTCCCTGAGTTGCTTTAGGTCATAGGATTTGTCTTAGTCAGGGTTCTATCGTGAAGAGACACGATGACCACAGCAACTAATATAAAAGAAAGCATTTAGTTGGAGCTGGCTTACAGTTCAGAGTTTTATTCCATTGTCATCATGGCAGGGAGCATGGCAGCGTGCAGGCAGACATGGTGCTGGAGAAGGAGCTGAGAATTCAACATCCAGATCCGTAGGCAGCAGGAAGAGAGACACTGGGACTGGCTTGACCTTTTGGAACCTCAAAGCCCACTCTTAGTTATGATATACTTCTTCCAACAAGGCACATCTACCCCAACAAGGGCATACTTCGCAATCTTTCCCAAGTAGTGCCACTCCCTGATGACTAAGCATTCAAATATATGAGCCTATGAGGACCATTCTCATTCAGACCACCACAGGTACTTTATCCCAGCAAGAGGACTCAAGCTAGAACATCTAGAAAGTTAACAAAAGCTTTAAAAATGTCAGTGAACTCAATGACTACAGAACACTGGGAATACAAAATCTGCAGAACTGACACAGGGCACTATGCAGAGCAGCAGTGACAAACCTAACAACAAGAAGACACACTCTGAAGGCAGATCAGATACCAGACTGGCTGCTATGCAGTCTGTTACCATTTTAATTTTAAAAGGTATCAGACATATAAAGAAACATGAAATAAAAGGCCTGAGCACAGGAAAAATAACTCACAAGACAGAGACTTTAAGCCAGATATAACAAATTAAAAGACCATAGAAGAATAATGTCTCACCAAACAGAGAATATCAATGAATACATATACATGACTTGAATAAAAAAGAACCAGAGATTCTGGAGTTGAAAGTTAGAGGGGCTGGATAGCACATCCACACTGGTGGTGAGACTAGGAAGCAGAAAGAGAAAAAAAGTGAAGAAAATTAACATAGTCTAAGAGACCTGCTGGACAGCATCAAATATAGCAATGTGTATGTCACAAAAGTCCTGGAAGTAGAGGAGAAAGAGAAAAGAGAAAAATAATATTCAAAAAAATAAAAACTTTCCATCAATCTATATCTCAAAAAAACTCAATGGATTCCAAGAAACTCAGAGATTCAAACAAAGAAAGGTATATGATAGTCAACTCATAAAAGAGAAATGTTTGTGTGTATGCAGGTGCTAGTGTCAGAGTGCACCCCCTGTGTATATACGTGTGTGTGTGTGTGTGTGTGTGTGTGTGTGTGTGTGTGAAGGCCAGAAGTTGATAATGGGTGACTTCTTCAACTTTTCCCAGTAAGCAAAACAGAAATTTGTTAGAGGCAGGAAAGTGTGACTTATATGTAAGGGAGTCCCTAACTTTCCATCACAAAGAAAGCCAAAGGACAATGCAATAATATATTCAATGTGTTACAAGAACAAGACTACAAACTAAGAAATCTATATCCAGCAAAATTATATCTCGAAAATAAGAGATAAAGATATCTCCAGATAAACAAAGACTGAAAGAATTCACTGCCAGCAGAACTGCATTTCAAGAAATTCTAAAAAGGAGTTCTTCAAGCTGAAAAGAAAGTAAATTAGATGGCAATGTGAATACATACATAGAAATAAAAAGCACTGGCAATTACATAGATAAATACAAAATGGTATAAAATACAATTTTACTCTTCTTTTTCTTGAGTGATTCAAAAGATGAACATAGTGAGACACAGTGACTCATGCCTGCAGTCCCATTACTAGGGATGCTGAGATAGAAGGATTTCATGAGACCAGGGCATTGAGATCAGCCTGGCAACACAGAGAGCTCCCACCCTTGCTTTAAAATGAATGTATGTGGGGCAACAGAGATTCCTCAGTGGCTAAGAGCACTGGCTTTTCTTCTTGTGGGCCTGAGCTTAATTCCCAGTACCAACATGGTGGCTCACAACTATCTATAACTCCAGTTCCAGAGATAAGATGCCCCCTCTCTGACCTCCTTGGGCATCAGGCACATGTGTGGTACATACATACAAGCAAATCACACATGCTCACAAACAAAAAAAACAATCTTTATAAAACTTGGTTAATAAAACAAAACACTTAATGATATACTAGAAAACATGCACTTAATATAAAAAAAAGTATTAAAGAAAGAACAGGGGAAAAGACAAAGCATTTAGAAATAACAAAATGAACCAGGCATGGTAGTGCAGGTCTATAATCCTAGTTAGCACTCGGGAGGCAAAACAAAAGGATCTTTATGAATTTGAAGCTAGTGTGAGCTACAGGTGTTCCAAAGTCAGACTGGTTTACATAAAATGATCATGTCACAAAAAAGGAGAATAAAAAGATGTGACATGAAAATAGCAAAATAGCAATCAATATGCATTGATTGTGTACCGTAATTGTAAAGCAGAATGAATCTCTCACCAAGTGTGGTAGAATGCCAGTATGCTCTCTTAAGCATACTCCACAACTTGCCTCCCAGGAGTACTATGAGCTCTTTTTCTGTAGGAAGAGAGAATAAAGATGGATCAATTCTAATTTTGAGTGAATCATGTGGTCTTTAGGCTTCATCTCTAGAAAGATCGAAAGGATAAACTTCAAGATAAAGAATGGCAAGTAAGAAAATGACAGTCACATTGTCCTTGTCTCTAGAATACAGACAATAAGAATGTTGAGGCTTCAGATTGAACTAACATTTCTAAATGGTTTTGTCCAGTCAAACTACTCTTCATGGTTTGTGTTTCTCAAGAACGAACAGGGTTTCTCTGTAGGCCTCTGTGTGCATAAGACCTACACAAATACAAACCAGACCAAAAAAAATCTCAGCATCAAACGGTAAATTGGATGCCAAGTCCCATCTTAACCAAAAAGAGATTTGCAACGGATGCCTCTTGGGAAAGGGGAATCAGTTTTGTTTCCAATGGAGTATCAAGCATACTCCAGGGCAGGGTCCACACCCAGCAGCAATTGGCCAACACAAAATGGACTCCATCCATGTTTAGGTTTGTGCACATTTTGTTTTGTTTTGAAGTTTTTTTTTTTTTTTGTTATTGGGTTCTGTTGTCTATTTTGATTTTTGTTTTCTCTTTTTGGTTGGTTTTCTTGTTTCTTTTGAGATAGAGAAAATAAAGTTGGATAGATAGGAGGTGGAGAGACACTGAGAGAAGGGCAAGAATGTGATCAAAATATATTGTATGAAAAATTAAAAAGAAATAAAACAAAACTAAAATAAAACAACATAAATTTTTTAAAAATGAAGAGAGCTTTTTTGTGAGCCTCCACGAAATCCTAAGCCTTTCAGGGAGTTAGAATTTTGCTTTGATTCCCATCTTGTATTACTACCAACTGAGTCTTTGCACACTGTTTGAGTGATCATTTCTGAAGTATAGCGGGCATAGCCTATGGCCAGAAGATATGCCTACTTGAGGGAATAGCACAATGGAAGTTTCTTTTTAAAAAATCATTGCTCGTCCAGTGGTATAGAGGATTATCCTTCAAGACTTTTTAATAAAGCTGCTGCAAATCTCCAAGGCCCAATGTCAATGTTTGATGCCTGTTGCCATAAACACAGGGAAATCACTGTATCATATCAAGTTGGGTTTTCCTGGGTGATCTGTAGCTATAGAGGTACTCTATTTTTTAAGGAAACAGAAATGGAACTCTATGGTCTTGTTCTTTGACTCCTCTGGTTTGGAGGTAGTAGATGGTAGGTAGTCTAATGTGCATATGGAGAACTCTGAGAAGCATTAAATGCATGATCTTGAGAGATGAAATTGAATCTCCTTTTTGACAAACTGGTAATATTTGACATAGATAAAAAATCTGGAGCAGGGGATGAGATACAGCACCACATATCCACACCAGGTGGCCCTGTAGCCTTGTGGCCCTGTGAGGGAGTCAGGCTCCACATGGATCACAAGATATGCATCTCCCGCAGAAAGAGCTCCAGAGATCTCAGTGAGATTTCAGTAGCCTTTATGGCCTTCTGGATTCATAAACTATGTGGATGTTCTTTTTTATGAGGTGAAAGCTAGATTTATGGACACTGGAAATCCTGAGTGTCAGTGCTGGTGCCCAGAACAGAGCTGGGTGGTTTGCTAGAGCAACATAATAGCAGAGGTATTTGTGAGCTATCTCAGACTGGGTGGCTACGCCTTTGTGGTAGAGCAGTATTTTTCTTCTGGAGTTCTTTGACTGCTTGGGAGCTATTCTGGCAAGAGGTCAGCCCTATCCTCACTGTGTGAGCATATGTCTGATACAAAACTCTTACCATGTCACACATCTCCTCCTGTGTCTTTGGGGCCAAACTATCTCAAAAAAGATGGATTCCCAACCAAATGATCTGCAATGTCAGTGGCTCCATCCTTAAAGTGACAGATTATATAATGCCTTCTGGACATCTCAAGCAGTCTTAAAGTAGAATTTTTTGGTAGTACTGTTAATTGTACCTAAGCTGAGAGACTAGTATTGTGTCACTGAACTAAAGTTGTAGCCAGTGGAGCTCTCATCTCACCCTGTGGGGCTTTTTCTTTGCTTGTTTACTTATTCGCTGGTTTATTTATTCATTTGTTTATTTTCATCTATAGGGTGTGTGGTTATGTTTGCATGTGCACACACGTGTGCATATGCACATATACAGGCCTCACACTTGCTACAACCTTCCTGTAAAAGGTCAGAGGACAACCTCCCCTACCACACAGGTCTTTCATTAAATCAAATCTTCGGGCTTGGCAGCAAGCACCTTTCCCTGCCACCTCACCGTTCCATCCTGCCAGCCTCCTGCAGAGCTTATGTTGATTGTAATCTACTTTCTAGAAATAAAAGTGCAAGAGTAAACGGGTTGCATGTGTGAAAAAACCATCTTGGTCGTTTAGATCATAGAAAAGGCCTATAATAACAAAGTAAGTGCCTATCATCTATAATCTAACCAACTAAGATTCAAATGGCTTCCAGATAGGTTTGGAAGCTGATTGACAGGCTCAAGCTCAGGAAAAGAATTTGGGGGTTTTGGGGTATACAGTTTGGTTAACTCAGATGCTGGCAGAGATAGCTTGGAGAGTTCCCAGACTGAAGGCCTTTGTAGAGTGATATTTGGTAAGTGAGGAAGTGACCCAGTCTTTTTCTCACCTCTTGGTCCAAGAAGGCTAGAAACATCAATCTATGGGTTATGGCAAAAGCCATAGGGCAGTTCTGATTATTAAAATTGGCCAAAGTATCTGATTTGTTTTATCCTTTAGAGAAGACTGCAGTGGGTTCTTTCAAAAGGCCGGCCAGTGGCTGGGAAACAGCTATAGTAAAGATCTAAGAAGCAGTGCTTGGTGGGACTGACTTTATCTCTATGTGCCTCCCTTTTCATCTGTAAAATGGAAATTTTTATAGCATGTACTTCTCATTGCTCTTGTGAGAATTAAATAAAATTAGGTACTTCTTAGTCCAATAGCTGGCACATAATGGGTAGTCAACAATGGAAGGTTGTGTTGTGGTTGCTATTAAGGTTTGCTGTTTAGGGGTGGTAAGGGCCAGTAAACAAATGACAAAGATCCCAAAGCCCAGAAAAGGCACATCCAGTTCTCAAGTGCAAAGAGTAAGGACAAAGTAGAGAATGAGAGACAAAGTCAAACTGGAAAGATGGGTGGGGCTAAAAGGAAGAAAATAAGAGCTGAAGTGCAAAGTTCACCAATATTGGCTGCAGGCCGCATGTTCGAGGAGTAATTCAAGCTGATTTCAAGGGACAGTGTCCTCAAAGATAAATGGAAGGCTATTCTCTACTTGCCACCCTCTCGTGTTCCCAAATGTCTCTTATGTCCAGTTTTATGAATAATACTCTCTGAGTTGGCTTGGGTTAATGCCAAGAGTCTGGAGTTAATTAAAACAGAAAGTGGTTTCTTACATTTACTATGCCGAAGCCAAGAGATTCTGCCAAAGTTTGACTTTCCTATTCTTTTCAGCTTCGCAAAGATTTGAGCTTCATGGGTAATGGGAAGGACAAGAGAAGCTGACCCCTTAAGGTGTTATCTGTGTGCATGCTGGTCTATTAGTTTTTTATCTCTGAGAAGGAGACTTGTTGTCTATCCATTAAAATAGGTAAAGTGCTTCAGTAACAAGTAAACCTCAAATTTAGGCTCAGAAGAAAGAAGATTTATTTCTTGCTAGTGATAATGTCCACTCCATGTTGGTTAAAGCTCTGAGCATAAACAAGAACCTGAATTCAAATGTGACACTGTTCCTCCACCCCCAATCTGTTTTCTCTGATTGTTGCACCAGGACTCCAAGTTTCCAGCCAGAAGTGACCTGTGTCAATTCTGCTCCTTTTCTCAGGAGCCACATGCTTATGACCATGCTTAATATTAAATTAATATTAAAGTGTGTGGAAAAGAACCATTTGCAAAGAAGGAAATCCAAAGATTACTGGTAAATAAAATTTATGACTGTGTTCTCCTGTGTCATCAAGACCACTGAGTGCATGCAACAGTGTTGTGGGCTTAACTAACAAGAGGTAGACTACAGAATATTAACAAGTTAGAGAATCTATGGGAAATGTCAAGGTGAATGTGAGGTGTGAACATTATCAAATGCATTAAACAACCATTCCTATATATATGTAGCCACACTAACTTCAAGAATAACACTTGTGTATGAAGCAGGGCAAAGAGATGCATGCCTATTGTTCAGTATCCAGGGGATGCAGACAGGATAATCACAAGTTTGAGGCTACCTTTGACTACATAATAAGTTCAAGGCCAGATCGGACTGCATACTCCATCTTCAAAATAATGAGTAAAAAAGAAGAGGAAGAAGAAGAAGAAGAAGAAGAAGAAGAAGAAGAAGAAGAAGAAGAAGAAGAAGAAGAAGAAGAAGAAGAAGAAGAAGAAGACAAAGAAGAAGAAGACAAAGAAGAAGCAGCAGCAGCTAGACATGGTGGGCATGTTTATAATCCTAGAACTTGGAGGCAGAGCCAAGAAGATCTCAAGTCTGAGGATGGCCTGGGTTATGTAGGCAAACTCTCGAAAGAAAAAAGTAAAAAGGGAAGTTACGTAGAAGATTGAACCACCTTATGATGTAGCACTATAAATATTGACAGTTCCATGTACATAGACAGCAAACTCCCCACTAGCAGTGCTTACAACCCAGTAAAATGGGTTCTTGGGGAAAATATGAAATAAGGTGCACAAATTCCTACTGAAATGATCTGCTTTTTCCAGAGGCACAGGGGATACTTTAATATATGCAAATCAATAAAAGTAATTATATCACATAAATGGACTCAAGGATAGAAACTATGTGATTTTCTTAATAGATACAGAAAAGGCTTTTAATAAAACCCCCAAAATTTTATAATAAAGGCCCTGAAAGATGATGAATGGAAAGAACAGATATTAACTTAATAAAGGTTGCATATAATGAATGTATAGCTAACATACTAAGTGGGAGAAAACTCAAAACATTTCCATTAAAATCAAGAAGAAGACAATGGTTTGCACTCTTACTCAATTTAAGATTTAAAGTGTTGCTGACAATAGAAGGGAATTAAGTGATGTAAATAGGAAAGAAAGAAATCAAGCTATGTTTTTTGGCCAGTGATGTAATTCTACAGGTAAAAAAAACCTTAAAGACACAAGAAGAAAACTCTTAGAGCTGATAAATACTTCTGTGAAGTGACAAGATATACAATTAATAAAAAGTCAGCAGTCATCTTCTATACCAATAGTCAACATGCTGAAAAGATATCAGAAAAACAATCCCACTCACAATTGCTATTTTTTAAGCCACAGAAATACCACCAAGATATGCATGCCACTATTGGACACTAATTGGACTTGCAATCCACTTAACAAGCACCATGCATAGTATTGGAAACCTAGTCTGGCACTAGTGAAATTCTGGCTCTTGGAGGAGAACCTTCGACTGCTACTTACTAACATAGTTTCTATCTGTATTATAAATGTGTATCCTTATACTCAAAAGTGTATATCTCACTTCCCATCAAAGAAACATCTCTTTGAAACAGAGACCATTACAGAAAACCTCAACAGATCAAAATGTGCAGAACAAGAGATTTTATGGTGCCCTGTACTCATTGACACATCCACAACACAATTTCTACACCTTAGTTTCTAGGATCATTGCAGAAGAAGGGGAAGAAAGAACAAAAGAGCCAGAAGAACAGGAAGTTTGCTGAGACTGTGTTTTAGGAAACAGGCAACATCTATGAAGGCTCACCAACACGGCTGTCTAAACAATGATGATACCAGTGGACATGCTAACATGGAAGAGGGAAATCTCATGGACCTCAAGCCTAGACAAAAAGCCATGGTCAACTGGGAGAACTTTTGTTTCCAAGGTGCAAGCTCCTAATTGGTTATCTGATAACAAATGATCAACCCTGAGAGCACATAGAACATTTTACAAACAGCAGGTTGCATTTACGCATTTAGGTTTGTGGATATATGCGTGTGTGTATACATATATATGAATATATATGCATGCATATATTTAAATATATAATTTAAAAGAGGACATTTGTATATGAGAGAAAGGAAGTGATAGAGGGACTGAAGGGAGGAAAGAGAAGAGCAGAAATGATGTAATTATATTAGAATATAAAAATAAAATACTATAAAGTTAAGAACATAAGAATAAACCTAAGCATAGAAGTGGAAGGTTTCTACAATGAAAACGTTAAAACACTAAAGAGCTAAACTGGAGACCTTTCGTGTTCATAATTTGGAAGAATTGTTATAGTGAAAATCACTATATTTCCAAAAAATAGTCTACATACTCAATACAGTATCCATCAGAATTCCAGTGCCTATTTTTATATTGCTGAGGAATCTCCATACTAATTTCCATAGTGTTTTTACTGATTAACATTTTAACTAGCAGTATATAAGGGTTTTCTTTTGTCTGCTTTCTGACCAACATTTGCTGTTTTCTTAATGATTTTCTGACTAGGGTGAGACAGAACTTCAATGTAGTTTTAATTTGCATGTCTCTCGTGTCTAATGAGACGTTGAACATTTTCTATATGGTTACTGGGCATTTATAGTTCATCTTACACAATAGAAAAATTTTAAACCGTGAAGAAAGCTAACGTTATGTTCTTTATAGAAAAATAGATACAGCTGGAGATAACCATATTAAACAAATTAAGTCACTCTCAGGAAGACAAATATTGCATGTTTTCAATAATCTGTAGGTCCTGGATTTTATATGGATATATAAAATCATATGTGCATAGATGACATGAAAGTAGATGTAAAACTATCTAGAGAACAATGGGCACTGATGGAAGGAGAAAGGAAAGGGGGCCATTAAGGAAATGAGAATATCCTTGAAATACGTTACATACTTGTGTGAAAATGGGTTTGTGTCACCAGGTTAATAAAGTAAAAAACAATTCAATTGCAATGCTATTCTTCACAGAAATAAAAAGAATCTTAAGATTCATATGGAAATACAAAAGACAGTGAATAGCCAAAAGCAATCCTAGCAGAAAAACAGAACAAACAATGCTAGTAGTATCACCATCCCTGATCTCAGGTTAGATTGTGCTATAGAGTCATAGCAATAAAAATAGCATGATAAATTGATGGAGCAGAGTAGAGAACCCATATGTAAACCCACACAACTACAGCCATGTGATTTATTTACAAAGATGTCAAACTACACAATGAAGAAAAGACTGCATCTTCAACAACTGGTACCAGGAAGACTGGATAACCATATATGGAAAAATGAAACTAGATCTCTATCTCCTGTCCTGTATACCAAATCTAGGGCCAGTGAAATGGCTCAGGGAGTAAAGGTACTTGCTGTCAAGCCTGGTGACCCAAGTCCAACACCTGGGGCCAGTACCTGGGTATATATGGTGAAAGAAGAGAACTGACTTCCACCAAGAGTCCTCTGGCATCTCCATGTGTGCCATAGTATCCACACAGAGAGAGTGGGGAGAGGAGATAGATAGATAGATACATAGATAGATACATAGATAGATACATAGATAGATACATAGATAGATACATAGATAGATACATAGATAGAAACATAGATAGATATATAGATAGATACATAGATAGATGTTAAAATTAAATCAGCTTCAAATGGGTCCAAAAACCTTAATGCAATACATGAAACTTTGTATTAAAAGTTTAATACAAAGTGTTAAAAGTAAAACAACTTAAAATATAGATACAGGCAAGGACTTTCTGAGTAAAACTGCATTCATTTAGTAAATAATTCTAACATTTGAAAAATAAAACCTCATGAAATTACAAAAAAGGCTTCTTCACATAAAGGGATACACTTAATAAAGCAAAGAGACAGCCTATAGCATCGTAGACAATAATTTGCTAGCTATACACCTGACCTAGAATTAATATCTAGAATATACAATGAACTAAAAATAATCAGTCAACTAAATAAATAAATGAATAATGAAATAATGAAGTACAAATAGCCAATAAACATAAAAATGTGTTCATCCACATTAGCCATCAGAGAAATGCAAGTCAAAACTACATTGAGGTTCCATCCCACCCAAGTAAAAAGGACAGCCATTAAAAAGCAAATAATACCAGATATTGGCTAGGATGTAGCCTACAGGGAATTCTTACATACTGCTGGAACATAAACTAGTTCAGCCTTTATGAAAATCAATCTGGAGATTTCTGGGAGAAAAAAAACCAGCGAACTAGACTAAAACTAGAAGTACCATAGCTTACCCAATTATACCAGTCCTGAGTATTCTTCTCATGGCTACATATCAGAGTATCCCTGAGATACTTACATGAACGTTTATTTCACCACTGTCCACAGTGATAAGGTATGAGACCAACACAGATGTCCAACAACAGAGGAATGGGTAAGGAAAATGTAGGCATTTGCCCACCACAAAGTTATGGCACTTGCAGGGAAAAATGAATATAACTGAAGTTAATCATGGTAGGCAAAATAGGCCAGTCTCAAATTAATAGCATGGCTTCTCTAATTTGTGGTCCCTAGATTTTATATAGATACATAAAATCAGGCATGTTTACAAGAAATGAATGGAGAAGCAAAACTACATTGAGGGAGGAACAGAATATGAGAGGAAGCATGTTCATTATACATGAATGTCTTTATTTAATATGGTAGCACACATATAAACATAGAGTTAACATATAAAACATAAAAATGTAGTGTGTCATGTAGAGTCAAGGTAGGGCCACTTGGCCTCTCTGTCTTGACATTTGATGGTCTTGCTGAAAACTTGTGTGGTCTTGTATAATACTACACTTGGTAAATATTTTTAGAAGGGATTAGCTGGGCTCTTATACAATGATCTGTCTCAGGTATTAGAAGTGGGAAATACAATCAAGTGGGTCCCTAGTGAATATGACTAGAATGCATACTGGAAGCCAATCATTGTTTTCTGCATGACTGAAATTATTACTCTGAGTCCTTCTTACAATCAAAGGGGAAACATGGGTTTGGATAAGTCTACAATCTACAACCCAAAGCCAAACATTCTTACTGGGAGAAACACTATTCACTCTGTGCCATCAGAGAGTTGGATGCTTGAGCTTGCCTTTCTTCCATCCAACTTTCATGACTATGTTCTTTTCACATGGAGGATTATCCAGGGCATAGTATCTTCTACAGTAACATACAGTTGTGCCTACAGGGGTCCACTGCAGTATACCTAACTGGCATTTTGCCCCAGACTTTTCATGTTGTGTATGGACACTTGAGTGGTTAATCTTCATTGTCAACTTGAGTAGATTTAGTATCACATAGGGAACTCAGATTTGAATGAGTCTGTGGAGAGTGTTTCTAGAGAGGCTTAACTGAGGAGGGAAGTCCAACCTTGAATCTGAGTGTCACCATCCCATGGACTGTTATCCCCAAACAATTCAAAAAAAAATTGGGGAAGAAAAAGGACTGAGCCGCCAACATTTGTTTCTCTGCTTCTTGAGTACAGGCAATGTTATCTGCATCCTTATTCTCCTGTCAATACAGCTATAGCCCCTTTCATTGCCATACCTTCCTTGCCAGAGTGGACTACAGCTTCTATCACAAACCAAAGTGAAAGAGAAGGAAGTCCTTGAGTTGCATTTGTCAGAGGCTTTGTCACAGCAAGAGGGAAGGTAACTAATATGTTCCCAGTGGGTTCCTCAAACAGAGAGCCAAGAGCGCAGGCTCTGGGGTCAGATTAAATGAACTTGAACTTGAGCTCAGCCACTTTATGGCTGATAATCTTGGACAAAACAATTGATTTTTCTGAGTTTTCTTATGCCAAGTGGTCAGCCCTGAAAGCATACAAATAAAATTATATGGATTCAACAGATTGTATTTACACACACACACACACACACACACACCACACACCACACACCACACTCACCACACCACACACACCACACCACACACAGCATACCACACCAACACATATATACATTTATATATGCATTCAAAACAACAATTAGTGAGAAAAAAACAGTCCATGAATTTAAAGAAGAGTATCTATAGAGAGTTTGGAGAGAGGAAAGGGAAGAAATGTTGTAATTAAATTATAATCCTAAAAATATAAATAAATAAATACAATAGGAAGAAAGAAGCAACAAAAAATAAGAGCATAAGAGCTATGATTCTTAAGAAGAGTCCATATGTGTGTGTATAAAGCACTTAGCATAATGCTGCTACACAGTAAGTGCTCAATAAATACTAACCATTATATCATTACCACCGTCATCATCACCATTACCATCCATCATCATCTTGTTCAACATCATTATCATCCAGAGTTCTGCGAAAAGCCTATTACAATTCCCCCAGAGGCCCTGACCTAGACTGACTTTAGATAAATTGCTGACTTTTGTAGTCACTCATTTCCTGTGTTTGCTGCTGTAGGGCAGTGACTTTCACTTTGATCTACTATTGTCACCACTTAATGGGGGCCTCTCAAGCAGCTGGACAACCCACTCTGCCAGTAGTTGAAATGCTGGCCAAATATGTGGCTTCTACAGAGATATTCTTGGAGCATGAGCTCGGGAAGCTTCCGCTCCCTAGGACTGGAGTTAGAGAATCATCTTTTTTATTTCCAGAGCCTGAATCTGTATGAAAAGGGGAAAGCCTGTACAAGGGCCAAAGGTACTATTATTGACTAAAATCTCTTGAGAAAATGGGGAGAATTTTAGTCATTTATCAAAAATAGTAAGGAAGAACTCCCCCAGGACAGTCAGCACCCACATAAACATGCACAAGACTGACCCCCAAAACCTTCCATCTCCTTTCTATTAGAGAAACTCAGAGCATCCTAAACTTTGGGGGGAGCCAAAAGTTTTGGTAGACATACATCCTCCACTGTAACCCTGAAAGAGGTAGATGAGCAGAGAAGTGGCCAGTATCTAATTCTAACTGACCAGATTTCTGGTATCAACTATCCCCATCTCCACCTTGATCCCAAACCAAATGGTAAAGTCTAGTTTCTGACATCTTGAATGATTTGCAGCCTATACCCTAGACCAGTTTCATCTTAAAATATGCATGGCTTCCCATCCTCTCATTGATTCTCTTGACATCAACAATGTGATGTGTTTGGCATCCTCCTCCCATACCCTCACATGTCACCCTATAACCTAGTTCTGTCTCCCAACACAGTCTTACATTCAACCTCACTCTTCCAGCTTGTTCTTTCCTTTTATTCCTTGGCTACAGTTAGGGACATCTGTGGGTACAGGGATCTTGGCTGGTCTAGCAGCATAGCTTAAGCCCTCAGAAACCTTGATCTTGGTGGGCTTGTAGCAGACTAAGTAGTAGGCAGGACCCTGGATTATCAGATGATCAACTATTGTGTGTTGGCAGTACTATTACGTTTATGACATCACAAACAGTATTCTGCATATGCTTCTGAGCTTGGAAGTAGAGACACACTCAAGCTACAAATATCTGTACACCTCAGCTCCAGTGGTTTGGATGTCTTACAGAATAACCATCCCTGTACATCATGGGGTGGACTCTTCCAAGACCATCATGTTTTGTGAAAGCATCTAGATGGTGCTGACAAAGAGACTGTGGTCTTAGAGCAGAAGCTCTCTTAGAACTCTGTAATTACAAGGTTTCCTGTGTTTGCAGACCACTGTTACCTCTGTATCTACACTATCCCAGCCTGTTTCCATCTCTAGTGCTATTCATGGACTACCCACCACCATCTGTCTGTTGAACCACGGCAGGAGCCCTGCCAATCTCTTCACTGCCACCCACCCATGAGTACCTATAATCTGTTCTCCATAAGTTACCAGAGTGATTTTTTTAATATACATAACACCACACCACTTTAATGTATAAATCCCTTTAACATATTGTGGTAATATTTTAAAACAGAGACTCATTTCTGGGGATGTATAATAAAGTATTTATAGATTAAAGGATATGCTGAGTTATGTTTAATACTTAAATGTGCATGATGAGAGTAGTGGGTATATGTGAAGTGAGATTATATGTTAATTATTGAAGATTCATGATGGATGCATAAATGTTCATCATATGATTCACTCTATTTGTTATATGCTTGGAAATTAAGGCCGGGAATGGAGCTTAGTAGTAGAGCATTTGCTTAGAAATATACATATGGAGAGAGACAGGGAGACAGACAGAGAGACAGAGACAGGAAGATAGGTGGAGAGAAATGCAGAAGGGGAGAAAGGGAGGTAGAGAGGGGTGATTCCAACAGGTCTATAATCTCAGCATTCAAGATGTTGATGCAGGAGCATTGAGGGTTCAATATCAGCATGAGATTGTGATACCCTTTTTCAAAAAAAAAGAAAGAAAAGAAATGATAAGAAGCAAAATTATCTTGATTAAAAGCAGAATAAAACAACAAAAGTCAACAGCAATAATAAAAACAAATTAAAAGATAACTTATTCTGAACAATATCAACTCATAACCATAGTTTAGAAAACACTGTTTATTGCTGCCACTAGCCACCGTCTCCTCTGATGTTTTTTCCCACCAGTTTTTTTTCCATTTGCCTTCAATAGCACTTTTCTTTGTGCTTTGCTTAAATGCATCCAAACCTACTTCCTAGCCTGTTCCCTCTGTCTGAAATGCCTATTACTATATGCATGTGTTTCTCTTTTCTTTATTCAACATCCTAGATACAATACAAGTGCCTCTGCAAAAAGGCTGTCTTTGTTCTCTTCTTACTATGTACAGTCAGTTATACAGACATACCATCTATGGCCTCTAGAGATACACACATATCACTAGCCTTAGCCGAACAACCTAGTTAAGATAGCCTTATTCAGTCAACTTTGTCACTGTAATGTATTCTACATTTTCTTCTGAACTCAGCATTATTTGCAAATTTTGTTACTGTTATTTTGTTCATTATCTGCTTTTCTTGCTAGAATCTAAGTTCCCTGAAAGACGATACTAGAAACAATTGCATTGTATCTAACAGATGCTTGGTAAGTATTGGTTAAATGAAGGAAGAAATGAGCTTCAGTGTAAGTTTGTTTTGTGTACTTTGGGAAGACTAGTGTTCATATGGCTTATAGCCAAGGTAGAGAAAGCAGATGCCTCCAATTCTAGGCAACACGCTGTCTTGCTTTGAATACTGAATACCCCACTAGGACGTTGTACTTACTTTCTATTCCCAATGATAACAGTGAGGGTAGAACACTTCCTGACACAGAGTCCACACTAAGTGAAGATTACCTGTCATTTTCTGGATTAGAAAAGACTTTAATTTTGAGTTTTGTTCTGCATACCATGTTTCATTCCAAAATCCTGGAACAGTTGTTTTGCAGCAGGTTGGAACCAGCTTTTAACATTAAGGTAGTCACATAAAAGCACTAAGCTATCAAGGTCACACTGAAAGGCACGCCTTTAAACTAAATGCTTTGCCTGTCCAATCATCCAGTCCCTGCTGTCTGAATGCCTACTTTCACATCAGATGAGCAAGGAAAACCGTTTTTCACTGCAGAATAAACGAAAGTCAAGATAATAAAAAACATGTGTATTTGTAATAAAACTATGTGAAGAAATCAGAATTACTTAATAAATCACAAAGGTCTTAGTGTAATTACGGAAGAAAATTAATACCTAAAATGAAATGACATAGGAAGATTGAGAACTCAAAGGGACAGAAAGTGATATGCCAGACAATATCAACAAAAAGAAAGTAGGCATTGTTATTGGCCAATGAAATGGCATTAAAGGGACAAAGAGGAAATTTTCATATTAAATAAAGGAACAGTTCATCAGTGATATATAATACAGGGAGAAAATCATATGCATCTAAGGAGGTTGCTTCAAAATTTATGAAACAATAAGTATAAAAATAAAATTTTAATTCCCTGTGCAAAGTGAAATATTTTAACGTAGTTCTCAGAAATCAAAAGACTACTAGATCAAAAAAAAAAATTAAAAGCATGGCTTGAGAGATGGCTCAGGGGGTCAGAGTACTAGCTGCTCTTTTGGAAGACCCAGGTGTGATTCCAAGCATCCACGCAGCAGCTCACAACTGTCTACCACTCTGGTTTCAGAGGATGCAACACTGGCTTCTGGCTTCCTTGGGCACTGTACACACATGTAGTGCACAAATATGCAAGCAGGCAAAAGGCCTATGCACAAAAAATAAAATAAATAAAAAATTAAAAAGTAATAATAATTAAAAGCAAGAAAGTATTGACTAATATCAATATCAACTACCTTGATAATATGAACAGTATGCATATAATTATGTATATAGATATGGGGTTTGTAACCAGTAAAAACATATAGTCTTTCAAGTGTATATAGATTGTTTATACAAATTAAGTATCTTGCTAAAAAAAAAAAAACCATTGAAACAGGATTCTTGTTATGTAGCTGGCTTTAAGTGTCTTGCCTCTATCTGCCTCCCAGTTGAGGAGATTACAAGTGTGTACATCACACCTGGCCTTCTGAAAACATTTTTAAATGTTCCTGTTATATAGACTGTATTGTTGAGCATAATTCAGTACATTTTAAAAGTAAAAAAGATAAATGTCGGCCTCAGTATGTTCATGTTACTATAAAAAATTACCATAGAATAGACAGCTTATAGAGTTAAAAAACTGATTTCTCGCCCTTCTGACAGCTGGAAAGTCCAAAAGGTATATCATCAGATTTGATGTCTTGCAAGGGTCTGCTCCTGGCTCATACACAGATGATGTTTTCTCATTGTGCCAATGTTTGAGTAGATAGTTAGGCAAACATGAGTGGGAATGAGGAGGTTGTCCTGTACATGCACCTGTTTTGAGGTTAGATATATTCTGGCAGGATAAAAGAGGAAGTAGACGTGAGGTAACCAAGGAAACTGCTGCTTTATCTTGGTAACTATGTCTCCTGGTGGCTTGGGTTTACTGTTGTGGCTCATCCTTCTTAAATCTACAGTTGGGTTCTTTTTGCAGTATTTGAGATTGAGGCACTAAGTGTCTTACTTTCCCAACAACTATACATGGCCACCAGTGAACTTACTGAGGGAAAAGAAAGCTTGTAGGGGCATCCTGACCCCAGAGCATGTATAGCAGAGTGGGGTGAAATGAAGGAGGTACCCAAGGGAAAAAACTTAAAAAATGATGTCACACTAAAGAGACCTTAAGAAGCTTCTTTAAATCCAGTGGACAGAACCTAATGGACTGCTATCTAGTCTTCAGGACAGCTCACCCCAAATCATTTTGGACTGTGTGCTTTGTTTTGCTAAATAAAAAATATCCTTAAACTATCTGGATCTCTCAGCTGAAATCTCTCCCTGCAGAAGACATGGACCAAGGAGAATTCTTTATGGGTAACATTCTTAGAAGGTGGACCATGCTAGATTACCAACTGGAGCCTCTTAGATAATAAGAGCCTTAATCCCAGGCAGGGAGACCCTGCTTTTAAAAGTTAATTCCTCCCCTTAATTAGTCAAATTAGTGATTAATTTTCAAAAAAGAATTGGAGGAACAGATCATAGCAATATCCAATTTTGCTATATTTAAGACATATTCTAAGTTAACATGGTAAAGAGGAAATAAAACAAAAATTGTCAATTATTTAGAGGTTAATGGCAATGAAAACATTAATTATCAAAACCAGTAGGAAGTAGCCAAAGTTGCTCTCTAAGATAAAATTATAATCAAAGACATTTATTAGAAAACAAAGAAGTTTAAAAGTAGACTACTATACAAGACTGAAACATTATGCATATTTCCCAGCCTGTATAAAAGTTAGCAGGCTGGGCATGGTGGTTCCTGCCTGTAATCTTAGTACTCAAGAGGCTAAGAGAAGCTCATGAGTTTAAGGCCATCCAGAGTTACATAGTGCTTCCCTATCTCAAAAATAAAATGAACTCAAAATGAGCCAAAGACAAAAAACTCTGATACTCCTAGAATAAAACTCTGCAAAGCACTGGCAGCATTTTTTGGGTTATAACCCCAAGAGAAAAAAACAAATGCAAAAAGAAAATGACAAATGAGATCACATTATCTGCAGAGCTTCTGCACAGCAAAGGAGACAATCAGCAGAGTGAATCGACAGCCTAGAAAATGGAAGAAAATTGTGGCCAGTGACTAATCTGACAGAGTGTTAATATGCAGAGTACATAAGAAACTAAAAAAAAAAAAAACCACCTCACAGACAAACCCAAATAATCCCATTAAAAACGGGAAATGATCTGAATCTTATTAAAAGAAAAAAATGCCTTGACCAACAAATACATGAAAAAAAAAAGTTCAATCTCATTAGGCATCAGAGCTACATGATTCTAGCTCACTCTAGTTAGAATAGCTATTGTCCAATAAGAAAAATAGCAAATGCTGCTGTGGGTATGGATTAAAAGGAATTCTTATACAATATTGGTGGGAATGTAAATTAGCACACTATTACTGTTGTATGGAGAGTTCTCAAAAAAAAAAATCTGTGTACATATCCAAAAGAAACGAAATCACCACACCAGACACCTGCACGCCCATGTTTACTAAAGTTCTATAATAGTCTATAGCTAACATATGGAATCATCCTAGATATCAATCAACAGCTGAAGGAAGAAAGAACATGTGTTGTGTATATAGACACAGTGAAGTATTTTTCAGCCACAAATAAGAATGAAATCCATTCTTTCTCTCTCTCTCTCTTTCTCTCTCTCTTTCTCTGTCTCTCAGGAGAAATTACTAGAAATTAGGTTGGGGTTTGTAGAAAACGAGATTATTTTTCAATGCATGCTATGTGCATATATGGAAATGTCACGTAGAATTCCAATAATGTGTACCATATTTTAACTAAAACTTTAAAGCACAGGTTAAGCAAAGAACTCAAATGATTAGAAATCCTGAGTTTTTAAGTGAAACACCATGGCTTACCTTGTATTCTTGCAAGTTTAGGTGGGTATCTATCCTCTAATGTATGTCCTTAGCAGTCCTGAATCGAATGCTGTTCAGTTGCTGCCTTTGTAGAATTCATTATCATTTGAAAAGTATTGAGATAAAGGAGCTCTTCCCTGTGAAACATACCTAATGTACACTGGCATTGAATCTAGCAGAGACAGAAACAAGGTTCGATGGCAAAGGAACTGCCAGCATGGATGTGTACAGTACAACCTCTTACACTACTCTGTAGCCCTCCAGAACATTTAAACTTGAACTTTTTAAGCTAAAGCCAGTCTGATTCCCCCTCACAGAAATAAATACATTTCATTCACATAAGATGCTATGGTATGCTTGAATGGGTTACAGAAGTGTGTGGAACAGCACTGGAATTATAAATACGCACTATGGTGGGCATTACATGAGACTGGATAATGGAAGGAAACATGCCAAGTATCTCCGGCTGAAAATTACCAAGAGGGTTCAGGCAGGTCAAGCTGGCTTTGAAATACATCTCAAACATAAGATCATTGCCTACTTGGAAATAAATCAGCCTACCCAATTTCTTTTCCCCACTTAGACTAAGAAAGTCATTTTCTGGACAACAGGCTGTTTGTTACAACCAGTGAGCCTTGCTTGGAATCTGAGAATATTCATGATGGCACAGGTGTCCTGGTGCTTTTACTTTTCTCCCAATTACTTAAGAAAGGGCTTTCACCAGGCAGTGGCAGTGCATGCCTTTAATCCCAGCACCAAGAGGGAGAGGAAGGCAGATTTCTGTGAGTTTGAAGCCAGTCTGGTCTACAAAGAGAGTTCCAGGACAGCCAGGACTGTTACACAGAGAAACCGTGTCTCAAAAGAAAAAGGAAGGAAGGAAGGAAGGAAGGAAGGAAGGAAGGAAGGAAGGAAGGAAGGAAGGAAGGAGAGAAGGAAGGAAGGAGAGAAGGAAGGAAGGAGAGAAGGAAGGAAGGAAGGAAGGAAGGAAGGAAGGAAGGAAGGAAGGAAGGAAGGAAGGAAGGGCTTTACTTTCTTTGGGGTTGGCTCCATCTGAAGGTATACTTCACTGTGATGGGGAAAACAGTATGGCAGGAGCATGAGTGACCAATCACATCACATCTGCTTTCAGGGAGGAGAGAGATGGGAGTATTGTTGCTTTTCTTATTTTCTTCTTTCTGTTCAGTTTGAGAGTCCAGCCCACGCTTTGGGTGCACCTTCCCACCCCAGTTAATCTAAATAACTCTTCACAACATGCCCATAAGTCTTGTTCTGGGTGATCCTAGAGCCAATCTATTTGGCAATAAATATTAACCATTATCAATGCATTGTTCCCTGGGCTTCAAGACCTGGCTATCATGAAAACCATTTAATTTGACAGGAATCAAAAAGTATTTGAAGTATTCCTATCATTATTCAAAGAATCTCTGAATTAAAAATGTAAGGAACTTATAAACACAAGACTGTCTATAACATAAACATAAATGTGTATGTGAGCATCTATTTCCATATGCATGATACTATGAGGGAATGACCCTGGTCTCCCTCCATCCTTCTGGATGTCAGAAAGGAAGCTCTGTATGGCTACTAATATACATTTGAAATCAGTGGCAAGGGACCAGAGGCACAGGTAAGGATTTGGTTTACAAAAACGTCACAGGTGCAATAACATAGCATCCTAGATACAAAGGAAAATACTTTGACACTTGCATAAATAGGTTTGTTTCAGTGTGTGAATGGTCTGCATAGACAGAAGCTACTGTACTATTGGGTGACAGTTCTTTGTTGGGTAGTAAAGTGTACAGGATGCTTGCCAATTTATTAAATAAAACAGGATGGGGAGCAGGAACTGGGTCCTTAATGTAATGGCTCTTGAAACACACGTGGGCATAAGTATCCCCTCTAAGAATTGATAAAATATAGATTGCCACGTCCTGTCTGAAATTTCTAGTAAGTTAGTGTCAAAGGAACAATGAATATTCATTTCCAGCCATTACTCAGGTAATGGTGTTTCTGGCCCAGAGCTTCACTTTAAAGACCACTGGCAAAATGCAACATATTGGCCTATCAGGGAAATTATCATGACAGCAAGAACTCTGAGCCATAAATTGCCTGTTGATTCTCAAGGTTGTGGAAGAAAGGAGAATGTAGCATGGGAAGCTGAGATGACTTTTGAATAAGAATTTTTCAAGGCACCAGAAGCTAGCAAGGCTCCATGAAACATTATTTAGAGCCCTTGGTGCTGGAGCCTATGAAACAGAAAGCTGGCCAGAGAACAGAGCTTCTTAGTGTCTGAAGAGAGGACCCAAGACATGTCTTCCAAAGGCTACTGAGAAGTCCAACAGGGTGCCTGACCTACTGTTATCTAAATATGCTCAGGGAAGATCTATCTCACATTCCTAGATTCTGTCTGGTGTACAAAGACTTTTGATATCCTAGAGGCTCTCCAAATTCACTAAGGGGATGTGGCCATATTCTTCATAGAAGTCAAGAGTTTTCTTTGGGATATTTGTTACTATCCTTATTCCTGCTGAGCAAAGTTGGGGAGTCTTTTCCCGCTAAAAGCCATCCAACTCTTCCTATCAAATGCTCATTTCATGTTAGGAAGTAATTAATCATAATAATATGTTGGATGTTTAGGGGAAGGAATGTGCAACAGAGAGGCACTTCTACTGATCTTGGCTAGAAAAGTTCAGGAAGTAAAGGGCAAGGGACCTGGGGATAGAAGAGGGGACCAAGGAGTTTCAAAGGAAGGAGGAGTGAGAGTACTCTAAGCACTCATCCAAGGCCAGTCCATGGATCACAGGATGTCAGCTATTCGTATCATGATCTGGATTTTAAATGTGTTTGCCTTACCCATAAGTAAAAGATTTGTTTAATCTTGCAGTTGATTTTACATTTGCAATACATCATTGAGAACAATTCCACCATTACATAAAGTGCACAAAATAGTAACAGACTCATCAAGGAGAGATGGTTCAGTGGGTAACGGTGATCCCCATACAACTCTAAAAGCCTGAGATTCACCCCAGAACTCCTGTGAAGATGGAAGGAGAGAACAGACCACACAAAGTTTTTCCTTTGCCTTCTACTGATATGTGCCTACATATACAAATAAATAAATAAATAAATAAATAAATAAATAAATAAATTTGTTGTTTTGGAAAAAATAGTCAAAGCTGGCATTTGTTCATGTCTGCCTCTGTGCCAGGCCCAGAACCAAGTACTTCACTCCATTCTCTCATCTCATCCCCCAGTGAGGTGGGTCCTAGCAATTTGTAAATGAGGAACTGTGGTTCTTAGTGATGAATTCACTTCCTCAGGATAGCATAGCATGAAAACTGATGGTATTGACTGAAGAAAAAGAAAAGGAGCAAGTTAAGCCTAGAGTAAGAAGGAAGAAAATAATACAGATTAGAATGGAAATTAATAGAATAGAAAGATTAAAAAGAAAAGCAATGAAGAAAAATCAAAAGGTTCCTTTAATACGACTGGCAAAATTGAGCAAACTTTAGTGAAATTAGCCATGAAACAGATGGCCTCAGTTTATCAAAAGCAAGAGTGAAAGGAAGAGCACAGTTAGTTACCGACCATGTGGATATGCAAATATGGAAGTGCAGTATGCAATTGTATGCTGACAAATACGATATCTTAGATGAAATGGACAGGTTCCTAAACAGAAGCAGAAGCTGTGTTTGAATCTGAAGTGAAAAAGATGCAGCAGAAGAACATGAAGCCCAGGAGCAGTTGACACTCTGTGAATGAGACCATGCTGTAATTGTATGTGTGTACAGCCATCTCCCAAGGTGAAGATCTGAAACTCAGAGCTGTGTAAATTTGAAGAAATGTGTGTTGCTGCTATTGCATGTGTTTTCTATTAAAAACTTATATATCAAAAAAAATCAGGGAACTAGGATGTTTAGTAGGACAGGGTCTCTTTGTAGCTCTGGATGCCCTGAAAATATATATTTATATATATATATATAAACTCACAGAGATCCACCTGCCTCTGCCTCTTCAGTGCTAGGATTAAAGGTATGCCACTATGGACAGTTTGTAAAACTTTTTAAACTGCGATTTGCAAGAAGAGAAAGATGATTTAAAGATGAAGTTTATAATTAAAGAGAAGTAGATCCTAATTTCAGTATTTTCATGTACAGAGGTAAGGAAGTGTGAGAGTGGTGTAGACTGTTAAACTGAATAGACCACAAGAGGGGAGCAAGAGGTATTTTTAGGGGCAAAAGGTCATATGGGACATGAAAGTAAAAGGAAGTGTGAATATGCTTGGCCCAGGAAGTGGCACTAATAGGAGGTATCCCCTTGTTGAAGTAGGTGTGGCCTCTTGGAGTGGGTGTGGCCTCTTAGAGTGGGTGTGGCCTTGTTGGAGTGGGTGTGGCCTTGTTGGAGGAAGTATGTCACTATGAGGTTGGGTTTTGAGACCCTTGTCCTAGCTGCTTGGAAGCCAATCTTCTCCTGTTTGCATTTGGAACAAGATGCAGAATTCTCAGTTTCTCCTGCACAGTTTGTCTGCCTGGAAGCAGCCATGCTTCCTACCATGATGATAATGGACTGAAACTCTGAAACTGTAAGCCAGCTCCAATTAAATGTTGTTCTTATAAGACTTGCCTTGGTGTCTGTTCACAACTATGGAAACCTAAGACAGAACAGTATTTGGCTGGAGAGGTAGGAGAGAGGGAGAGACAATGGGGAAGAAGAGGGTCAGAAAGAAACAACACAAACAAGTTTGGCTTGAAATTTCCATAATGAAATGCAATTCTTAATAATCCATTACAAATTAATTTCTTAAAAATGAAGAAGAAGACATAATTTTTGTAAATCTTTTAGCTTGGTCATATAAAGAATAAAAGAAGTATGTTTAAGAGAATAAAACTAAGTAGCTGGGCAAGCAACTGCTTAAGAAAGAGATTGTTGTTATAGACGTTAGGTTTCAAACTTGGGACAAATGGTAAGGTGCCTATTTAACATATCCAAGGGACCTTGCTGCCAGGCTCTCTGTGCATCCTTCAGTCATACCTGTTACAGGGCCCTCCCTCCTGGCTAGCATACCCCAGCCCCTACCCTAACTTCTCTAGCCCAGTGGTTGGGCTGCCCTTCCTTATATAACCCAACCATTTTGGTTACCTGCTCTCTTTGCGCCTTTGGCCCTCCTGGCTGCCACACCTCATTTCCCTCTCCTCTCTCTCCCCCTTCCACTACCCATCTCTCCACATGGCATAGCTCTGTCTGGTTATGCCCACTCTGAACTCTCCTAGATGACCCTGCCTCTGACTGTGCTTTCTCACATACCTATAATAAACCTTCTCCTCCATCATGCCTAGGATCAGTCAGTTTCCTTTCCTTTTATTTTTTTTTTCATTCAATAGACAGGAAGAAGTCAGTGCTATTCATTATGACAATAAGAGAATGGCTGCAGGGGCAGAGGCCATCTTGGAGATCTTTAAGGTTTTCCCTCTCATTAGGTTGCCATGTCAGGACCTCGGAGGCAGAATACCTTAAAGACAGGCACCAGGGTACTTGTGGACTCCATGCCCAGGCCATCTCAGCTCACTGTTTTCTTCATTTCAGCAAATCATTCAACTGTGGCTCAAGCAAGACTGAATATAGTTCAGAGCACTGCTCCTAAGCTTGCAAGCAGTGAACCTTAGTGGCATCCTTGTGATGCTAATTCTTCAGGTGCACAGAGTACAAGATCTGTGCAGGAAGTTGAACCCAGTGACACAGCTATGTATCCCAGAAACCAGGAGATTAAAGTAGGAAGACTGTGATGTTCAGGCCAACTTGAGCTACACAGTGAATTCAAATCCAATTTGTGCAATTAGTGAGATATTGTATTAATTAAAAAGAAAGGAAGGAGATGGCCCTGGTTTCAATCTCCAGTACCCAAAACCTCACTGGATTGGCAAGAATGCCTAGACCTAGGTTTTAAAGAATGCCTCAGAAAGCCTTGGGCCCAGGTAGAGATAACCCCCTGTAGGGCAATGTTTAGCAGAGCTCTGAATGCAAACTTGCCCTCCATCCCCGCAAATCCCAGAACTACAAAGCTACCAGCCCCCAGTGCAAATCAGAAAAGTGACTTCAGCTCATTAACAGTTGAAGCATGGGCTGTGCCTAGTGAAGCCTTAGGAGTCCCTCTGCCCTGGTATGTCCAGGAGATGGGACAGGGAGTCAAAGAGGATCACAGTCCAGCTAAGATTTAATGTAATTTACCCTGATGGATTTTAAATTTCCTTAGGGTCCTTTACTCTTTCATTTTTCATATTTCTATCTTTGGGGATAGAAATATTTGTGGAGTGTCATTCTCATCCTTGTGTTTTGAAAGTAGATAACTTGTTTAATTTCTCATAGCTTTACAGAGTGGCAATGAACTTGTTGAATTATGTCCGTGTCCTCACATCTGGAGAGAATTTGCCTCAGGATAAATCGTGCCCCGAGTCTCCTCCAGATCTGATTTAGATGGTCTTTGAGTTGGTGCTGGAATGAGTTAAGACATTGAGGGTTAGCAGAGTATAATGAGTGTGAGAGAAGAACATGAACAGAGGGAAGAAGGGAAAGAATGCTATGGTCTGAGTGTGTTCCCAAAAATTCACATGTAGAAGCTGGAGATATGGTTCAGTTGATAAAGTCCTGCCAACACATACCTGAATTTGGATCTCCTATATCCATGTAAAATCCAAGTATGGTAGTAGTACATGCTTTTAATACTAGTGCTTGGGAAGCAGAAACACAGAGTTTAGAGGATGGCTAACTAGGTAGTCTTGCTTCTTTGGTGAGCTCCAAGTTTACTAAGGAGCCCTGTCTCCAAAAATAAGGTGGAAAGTAATAGGATAAGACCGGATATCAGTGTTTGGTCTTTTTACTGACACATATATGCTCACACATGGACATGCCTACATGCATACCAACACCTACATACACTAAATCATATGTGGGCCAAGTGAGATGGCTCAGAGGGTAAAGGCACTTGCTAATAAGCCTGATAATCTGAGTTCAACTCCAGAAACCCACACCACAAAGGAAGAGAACTGATTCTTCCTCACAAGTGGTCCTCTGTCCACAAATGCACCAGAGCATGTACTACTGTACACAATGTAAATACATGGATAGATGGATGGATGGATGGATAGATAGATAGATAGATAGATAGACAGACAGAATAAAAACCTCATTCACAACAGTGGTGGGTGTGGAGCCTTGTGGGAGGTCTTAAGGTCATAAAAGAGCAGTCTTCATGAATGAGTTGATACCAGTCTAAAATGCCTTAGTTGTGATTTTGATCTCTCTCTCTTATGCTGTGTGAAGGTGCAAGGTTATCCCACCATTTGCCATTTTACCTTTAGCTTTGTGAGGACACACAGGAAAGCTTTTAGCAGCTAGCAGCAGGTACCCTGATTTGGACTTTCCAGTATTTACAACTGTTTGAAGTACATTTCTTTTCTCTCTTTAGTTAAATTATTTTATTTTGTTCCTGCTTGTATATATGTGCACCACATGTGTGCGTAAGCCCATAGAGGTCAGAAGAGGTTATCAAGTCCCCTGGAACTGGAGTTACAGAAGGCTGTGAGGTACCATGTAGGTTCTAGAAACTGAACTTTTGACCTCCATACGAGTACTAATAATTCTTACTGAGCTATTCATCCAGATCTCAAATTCCTTTTCTTTACAATGCTGGAGAGATGGCTCATCAGTTAAGAGTGTATACAGCCATTCCAAGCAACCTGAGATTGGTTCCCAGCACCCATGTCAGGTGGCTTACAACTGCCTAACTGCAGCTCTGAGGGATCCAACACCTCTGGGATATACAGGCACCTCTACTCATGTGCACATTCCCTCACACATACACATAATTAAAAATAAATCTTCAAAAAGAACAAATTACACTATTTGAGTTTGTGGATACATGCTGAGTTAAGTCAAATACACACTGCCGAAATGAGTCAGAGGAGACAACTATTTGAACAGATCAACTAAAAGGAATCATTTATTTTACATGTACTGGTGTTTTACCTGCATGTATGTCTGTGTCTGACATGTATACAGTATCCATGGAGGCCAGAAGAGAGCATTGGATGCCCTGAAACTGGAGCTACACTTGTGAGTCACTATGTTGGTGCTGAGAATCAACCCAGGACCTCTTCAAGAGCAGCCAGTGCTCTTAACTGCTGAGCCATCTTTCCAGATCCAAGATTCAAATATTAATTTAGAAATAAATAAAATAGCCAAAAAGAAAAGTCTTATCCTAGTTTCTAGACCATTTTTATTCTTTTGTGACACCCACCAGCATGCAGAACCACTCTCTACTATAGATCCCCAGTGGCTACACTAGACTAGGACTCAGTTACCTTACAGCCACCACACTTAGCTAGGATCCATCATAAGTAACAGTAACTTACCCAACAAAGATGATACTTGATATCTACTTTAAACATCATAAGAATAGGTGCCCAGATCCAGTGAAAAAAACAAAAAAATTTGAAAACCCAAAACAACATGCCTCCTCTAGAAGCCAACAACACTAGTGTAATATGTCCTAAGCAAAGCAATATCACTGCAGCACAGGACAAGGGCTTCAACATAGTTATTTTGAATATGTTCAAGGGCTTTAAAGAGGATATGAATAAATACCTTAATGAAGATTGTGAATACATAGTTGAATGAAACAAATTTACTTTCAACATTAAAGTCAAATTTAACAAAGAAACAGAACCACTAAAGAAAACTTGAACTGAAATAAAACTGGAAATGAAAAACTCAGGGTATCAAAAACCTCAGAGGTAAGCCTCACCAGAAGATTAAGAAACATGGAAAAGACACGATTCCAAGTCAAGAAAATGAGGTAGAATAAATGAATAACTCAGTCTTTCTTAGATATTTTTGCTTCAAACTGTTAAATCTTTTTTTAAAAAGTCCAGACATAAAGCATCCAGGAAATGTGGAAGGTATGAAAAAGAAAACCTACAAATATTAAGTATAGAAGGAGTAAAACACAGGTCAAAGGCA